>NC_059428.1:62265035-62472535 GCF_021028975.2 Sphaerodactylus townsendi | reverse complement strand
GCTTTCTAGGGAAGCATAGTGATTCAAACCTGGGTTTTCCAGATTCTAATTTGAAACATAAAAACCAGTGTGTAGTAGCTGCTGTTAAACAGCAGCAAGCAACCAGGTCTAGGTGAGTCATGCAAGTTGTATAGAATTAAGCCACCAGTCGTTCTTGGCAGGTCTAGTCGCAATAACTTCTCCAACAAAAGCCAGAAGTCTGCAAGAAGTCCTCTCCTTTGCATTTTAATGACTGAAACCAAGTATTAAAGCCAGGCAATACTGTTCTGGTTGCCTAGCAACCCTCCTAATGTGGTGTAGTGGTTAAGAGTGGTGGGTTTTAATCTGGTGAACAAAGTTTGTTTCCCCACTCCTACACATGAAACCTGCTGAGTGACTTTGGGTTGGTCAAAGGTCTCTCAGAACCCTCTCAGTCCCACCTACCTCACAACGTGTCTGTTGTGGGGAGAGGAAGGGAAGGAGTTTTTAAGTTATTTTGAAACTCCTGGTGGTTGAGAAAAGTGGGGTATAAATCCAAATTCCTCTTCGAATGTGGAGAGCATTCCCTCCACCCCCAATTTCATGTGTTTCTGCAAACCTGTGGATTTTTGCAGATTTGAAGAAAGCTCTAATAAGAAGAAAGCTCTAATAGGCCCTAATCCGAGATTTCTCTTATCCCGCGGCTTTCAAAAAACAATAAATTGGCGGGTTTTTTTTAAAAAAAATGCTGATCCCACTTCCATGCAAACAGATGAGTTATTTTTCCTGCCTCTCCACCTGCAGCCAATCAGAATGTCGGAAAAATGGGACAGTTCGTGCATGCGTGGCAATGTTGGTGAGGAAAACGAAACTGAACCAGGGGGCGTGTGTAATCACCTGGAGTTCTTCCTCCCATCTTGAATGTGCTGCCGGGCTGCTGTGCGAAGAGAGAAACTGAGATAGAAACATCCCAGTATGTATGATCCCAGTTCTTCCCTGGGCCCTGGGATATTATGTCCATCTGGAAAATGCCACAGTCTATTAATAATTCCCATGTCCAGATTCAGTCACAGAGAATTAAACATATTGACGGTAGCCAAAAGTATATTAACCACTGGGTCTATATACCATGAAAGGTTTCCTTCTCACTTCCTTCTCACTTATTTTTGTTAGTTGAAAAGACAGTGATAAGTAGAGAATAATGAAATCACCAAGATAAAAGAAATACTGTCTGAGATCAGGGTTCAGCATAGTAATTCATGAGGGGTGGATTACATGCATCTTTAGCAGCTTGTATTAATAGAACTTAGGTATCATGCAGGTCTAGGCTGTTAGCGAAGGTTATCACTGCTATTGTCTCAAATGTATTTCAGCTGTTCGCTTGAGTATTGAGTATGTGGGATGAAAACAAAGGCTGTTGTCTGCTGAATTTTAACACTTTCAACATTTTTTGCTGAAAACAGTTTACATTTTTTTAAAAAAACAAAGACAAGTTAATTGGTATTGACAGAACATTGTGTTGATGAAGAAAGAAAAGGGCAGGTGACACACCTAACATACAAGCACCAAGACATCACTAGGCATGCATTCCTTGTGAAGAGGCTTCAGCATCATAGGTAAAATACAATGTGAGATTCATGGCAGATCACACAGTAGATTCATTTGCCTTGACCCTAATTTTGTTCTAAATGAGACACAAGGCACAATTGACTTGATATAGCAAGCATCTAAGTTTCAGAGCTTATTCCTTCAGTGGTGGTAGTCACAAGAATCTACTATTGGTGTGTTGTGCAAATGCTGTGTGTTTCTGTGAGAATGGGTGCATGAGGAGAATGAGTGTCTGGTTACAGTTTTTGCAGTGCCCATCCCAACCCTTCCTGTTCTACTCTGTACATTGGTTACCTCTCCAAAGTGTTTTTTAAAAGCAGATAAAATCTCAACTTAGGTGGTGGGGAGGCTTACTGGCAGGAGCCAACTACACTGCACTGCAGGCTGATTCAGTATGAGTTGCAGGTCAATGCAAGCTGGAGTAATTGAAGCTTGTGTAAGGCAGAGAGAGTGTGTGCAACCTCTGGGTGGTAAACACAAAAGTCTGGTGTCAGAAAGGACTGGGATAGAAGCACTAGTTTCCCAAAATAAGTGGTCTGTGTTTGATCAGAAGGCTGCTGTTGGAGGCTGCTGGTAGGAAGGCAGCATATGCACAAAAGTCAGGCCATGTGCACTTTTGACTAGCTGGTAGGAAGGGTCAGTATTTTTAGCATCATTTGAGGTGTTAATTTCTCTTTGCCACAGCAAGATCAGGGGAGACATTTGACTTCAGTTTTGGCTGGGTGGGGTGGTTGCACTTTGTTATGACTGGTGCCTGTTTTCTCCTGCCAGAGGTGGCAGATGTCATTTTGTGCACTGTGTATCTACATCTCTGGCTACCAATCTTGATCCTTCTTGATCTGAGGTTGCAAATGCCTTAGCAAACCAGGTGCTCGGGAACAGCAGCAGCAGAAGGCCATTGCTTTCACCTCCTGCATGTGAGCTCCCAAAGGCACCTGGTGGGCCACTGCGAGTAGCAGAGTGCTGGACTAGATGGGCTCTGGTCTGATCCAGCAGGCTCTTTCTTATGTTCTTATGTTCTTATGTTACCCAAAATGGTAGGGTCTGTCCCCTTTCAAATGGGGAATTAGTGGGAACAGACCTTGCACTGTGTAAGGGGGTAACCACAGATCTTTGCCACTGGAGTTTTTGGAGTCAGAAAATAAAGTTTAACAATTAGAAAATAAAATAATAAACTTACATGTGTGCAATGGTAAAAAATTGCAAGGTAATTTTAAGAGTCCTAGGATTTAGAAAGAGGTGAGGGGATAGATTTGGTTGTTGCAGAAAGAGTGACAGCTGCCTGTCTTCTAGAGGAAGAGGTCCAGAAGTAGAGTTCAACACCCAAGTTGGAGTCCAAGAAAAAGGATGAAAAGTAGCATTGGGTGCAGTACTACTAGACCTGAGTTCAGTCCAGAAAGCAGTGTGGGCAGCCCAGTTATAGGAAAATTTAGCCCACTACCAATGTTAAGAAAACTAATCTTCCTAACCAAAGAAAGTTCTTGTCCTCCAGGAGAGGACAATGGAGTGGATGATGGCTTGATGACTCCAAGCCAGATCAGTTGATTAAATTTTAGATAACAGTTGATGAAATCACAACTCTGGAATTATTCCAGTCCAAAGCTAAGTAATGATTCCCAAGAATGAAGTCAGGAAAAAGAACTGACAGGATTAGAGAGGTAAGAATAGCTGTCAGGAAAGCTTGATTGTGTCAGGAGGGCTGGTACTCAGCATATCTTTTGTGAGCAAGAGAGAAGGTATGCAAAGTCCAAGAGCAATGGCAGTTTCTCAGGGTTTGGCCATAATTTGACCATTATTCTCCAGATAGCTTTAGAAAAGCTAGCGGCTATGCATTCCAAAGAGGGACTGAGAGACTTGTCTAGACATATTCTTTTCCTATAGGCAACATAGTACAGGGTACTGGAGATGGCATCCATCTTAGCTTGTATTGCCAGGACCCTTCTATGGGAGACTGGCAAAGCTCTGCTTCCTAAAAAACAATGCTCCCATCCCACCACAGGTCAGTCTGGTAACTGCACTGTTGAGCTCCATCATTTTAGGTCAGGCTGCAATCCCCCCTATTAATAAGATGATCCACCACTCCTGAATTTTTCTGAGAAAGAAGTTTATGGCCTGAGGCATCTGCCTGGCAGGATCTTTATTGGGTCTCCACAAGGGTGGTAAGTTGCCTGAGATAACTAATTAGCTATAGTTAGTGGGTATTTAGTTATACTAGGTAGGTTTAGATTTTTAAAAAAAATAATGTTTAGTATGGTGTAGTGTCTGTATAGTTAGTATAGTAAATAGTTAGTATGGCAGCACAACCTATGGGTCATTTAGTATAGTGGTTAGAATGTCTGATTAGCCCTACTGATTCTCACAGGGACAACTGCTGTGTTTTGCCACTTGGTGCTTTTGGGGGGGGGGGGAGAGTAATTGTCAATCATGTCCCATAGGGTGTGTTGGGTGTTGTGCGCTGGCTTTATTAATCTGTTTTGTAAGCCTTGTGTTTCCAGCAGAATGGCTCCCCAATAAGGCTTAGTAAAGGAGAGATAGATTGGCAAATCTGCAGCCTTTCACAGTATGAAGTGAATGCAGTGCAGCTGGTAGTGAGGATTTACATTTTGGGAAGGGCACTCTAACAACCTTGGATCAGGAATTACAGCCTGGAGTGCTGTTAGTTTAGTTGGAATTTCTTCAGAGGCATGTCAGAAGGAGCACCTTAAACCTAAAATTATAGATGAGGTGCGGGATAATGCCAATATGGTCAACAGAAAGGGGGTGCTGTAATTAGGAGAGGTATGTATCTCCCATCTTGCCATCTGCTATGATACGCTGCATCTATACAGCAATTATGGGGTCTACCTGTCTGAATGGGACCTTGGCGATCATCATCAAGGGCACCAGGAAAGGGTCGGTGGGTGTCATGGAAACCATGTTGGGGACCCAAGTTTAGACAGTTGCCCAAATGAGCAACTATAACTTCTTTGTATGTATAACAAAATGTATTTCTTAATAATCTCTGGTTCATGTTTCACTCATGAAACCAGTACAACAGCATGCAATTAATTGAAACTGGAAAAAGAGATTTTTATAGCCTTGGCACATTAAATGTATCTATTGCTTATGTTTATAATAGCATTAAGTAACTTCTGGGTGTCACTCAAATCTGGTAAACCACATAATTAGAGCATGTCAGTCAAAGAATGCTTTCTTCCACTCTTTCACTTTTTGATGAATAATTGTATATAATTATCTAATCATCACAGAACAGCAACATCTCAGGCTTCCATATATATTGGGATATCACCTGAGTCCAATAGTTCTCTGTATATGTACTCAGCTCCTAAGAGATGAGAACCTTTCTATTTATTCAGTGGAGTGAATACTTAGATATGAACAAGGATGATATATATTCAGAAATACTCCCCTCCAAGTTGAATTAAATGGGATACAAGTTGAATTAAATGGGATACTAGTGCAGAAACTCTATTTCTCAGACATATGAGACTGGATGGGGAGATGGATCCTATTAGAATTTCAAAGGCATAGAGAAAAGAGATTATTTCTCCTGACTCCCTCATCACTATACTCTTGTTCTACATGGAGTTCTGTGCAAACAGGTCTTTTGATGCCTGGCACTACAATTTTTGCCTGACCTCAACCTTGTACCTGAGAAAATGTTGGCAGTATATAAATGAATAAGCTGAAAAATCCTACTGATTTATTGATGGAAATGTTGATTGAGAGGGCCCCATTAATATTTTTTCATTAACCATTTGGATAGCTAAAAAAGTGACATCTGAAACAATAATTAAAAGTGAAGGTGAAATAATCATTATCCATCTATGTTTGTTGTCCCTCAAATATATTTCTCAGAAGTATTGTTGCTGATGAGTTAAAAAAAATTCTGTGATTTTGCTGTCAAGTCACAGCTGACTTATGGGGACCCTGCCAATCTATCTCTCCTTAAGGCAAGAGAGCCTTGGAGGTGGTTTGCCATTGACCGCCTCTGTGTCATGACTCTGGTGTTCCTTGGAAATACCATCCAAATACTAGAGTGAGTGACGGTCCCAAGGACACCCAACAATTTCCATGGCATGAGTAGGAAATTCAAATTTGGGTTTCCCAGGTTCTAGTTCGACACCTCAACCACTACACCACTCTGGCTTTCCCTGTTATAGCTATGCATAAAGAAATAAATTAAGCTAATGTAGGGATTCTCAAATAGCATCACAACAGGGAAACTCTCTGATCCCAAATATCCATGATTTCCCCAGCCTTGTGTGTATAATCTTGCTGCATTTCCCAGATTTTAATTGGCGGATGCTATTTGTTAATACAGTTTGATGAAATAATCTAATCCATACATGCAGAGTTGCTTTTAGTGAAGTTTACTGCAACGACAGTATTTGCCAAAAGTATCAACTGACAGTAGCAGTTTCCAACAGTGGAAGGGACATAAGAAATTACAGGCAGAAGAGAAGTAGAACATGAAAAAACATTCAATAGGGTTTGCAGATTACATCTTCCCCTGGAAATCGAATGGATTAAATACGTCCTGCATTAATAATGGCATTAGTTAAACATGCTTATGCCTCTGCAATACTATTTATATTATTGATTATTCATTTGATTTTCTTTCAGTTAATATTATGATATTGTAAGTCACCTTGGAAATTGGCTGACAGGTGAGTATAAATGGTTTAGATATCACAGGCAATTAAGAAAAGAAGGAAATATGAGTAATTTATACTTCTCCATGTTTCTTACAGAAGAATTGAAAAAATATGGTCTCTCAATTAAGGATGACAATCTGAAAAGGTTAAGTATTTTTCAGATTCAGGTTTTGGGAATGGCACAAGTAATAGCACTCCAGATTATTCAGGTCTCCCATGAATGTTTAAGCATTTTTTTATTGTGAAAATGTTCTATTCCATTATTTCCAATAAGGGACTTTTTCTGGGGTGGTGGTGAAAGAGTGGCAGTTTACTGGCAACGAACAAGCTTGGCTTGACTCTATCCTCAGACTCTATACTTCAGAAATGTCTGTAACGCTCTGGAGCCTATTTTAATATGCCTAATAAAGGTTGTTGTATTGTATTGTAAGACTCTATCCTCCTCAGAAGGGGACCTCTAATTCAACAGGTGGGTTTTGTTAAAAAGACCCACTACTTTTAAAAACATCCAGGATCAGTAAGTATATGCCAGCCTCTCAGCTTCTAAAAGCTGTCTTCCCACTCATCTCCCCCCTTTTTCATTAATTCCTTTTTTCCTGTGTTTTCTCTTTTTTCTAGTTTTTAAAATATTTGTTTACATTCAGTTATCTCTTCTTTAAATCTTTTTTTTTCTAAATATCTATTTTTTTAAGAAGAAGATCTTGTAGCAATTTCAGGAGACAAAGGGCCACTACCCACTTACCTCACTAGCTTCATAGCGCCTTTGCGACATATTAAACGAAAAGCCTCCGTGGCTTCTGACCACGGAGACATTTGTTCCCCACACGTTTGCAATTCTTGAAATAACGCGGGCAGCAAAGAGCGGGAGTTCCGTTGCAATGAGGGGAATGGAGCGCTCCGATTGGCTGTCCGAGGCGGTAATGCGTCATGAGAGTTCACCACCGCGAAGAAATTAAAGCCCAGCCGAGGGCGGGTCTCCAGTGTGATTGGCTGGGAAGAGAGGTTGTTTATGATAGGTTCGCGCGAGCGTGAGTCGCGAGCGATCATCAAAGAGGCGCTAACAGCCCTCTATTAAGACGTCGGCACATGCTGGCGTCAGCGAGTAAATCGTTAGCTGCGCTTTCTGTGGAGTGCGTCATCAGCAGTGTTTGGAAGTGAAAGCAGAAGCCAGCTCGCTCGCCATGCGCCTCTTGTACTTCCTCATTACTTCGGCGCCGACATTTTCCATTTGCTTTCGGCACGAGCTTTCAGACAAGATGAGGCGTGAAGGCGTGACTTCGACTGGATGTCGACGCGATGTCTCCACGTCATCACTCTGCGCACTTGCGCAGAGCCCGGACGCAGCCACTTAACAAGATGGCGCTCCCTGTTCCCTGATTGGCCGTGAGCATAGCGTCTGGCGAATCAACCCAGCGCGCAAACAACCGAGGTTCCCCACAACCCGCGCAGCACCAGCGGTTTTTTTTTAAAAGTTATCTTTTAAGCGGAGCTAATTTGCCAGCAGCCAGGAGGCGGGAGAGAGGTGTCCCTGGCAGCAGCATGAAGTGAGCGCGGGGTATTAGAGGGGCGTCCAGGACCCCCGTGGCTTTTAAAGAGGTGACCCCGTGGCTTATGGTGAGTGGATAGTGACCCAAATTCTCAAAGTGCCAGGCTCAAAGGTAATGCTGATTTGTCTTAATGACCACTTTTTTCTTGCATACTCTATTCCCAGTGAGACTATTTACATGATTTTTTCATTGATGCCATTCATGGCTTTTTAATAACTATATTGCACTTGATCTTAGCCCTAAGGCTAATTTATTAATAGTAATGAATTGGCCTCTATACTGCTGACAACTTTGTTGTAACTGTTGCCCTGAACCTTTATATGCTCAGTGCCATATGATACACAAGTGTATGGGAGAAACTCTATTTTATAGTGTATAGGAGAATAATTGTCCCAGTAATCTATGATGAAGTGAAATGGAATAAAATGCATTTGAACAATATGGCTAATTGGGTTCTGTGAGGAATGAAGCAGTCCTGCCTAGAGGATTGTCTTGTAACTCCATGACATTGCCTGAGAATCCATGATTACAGAATGACGGGTGTTTGTGAGCAATCAGCAAATATCTTAACCAATCTCTAAAACAATGTCCACCTATCAGATAGAGATCAAGGATCACTCTTGATTGACCCTCCAAAGGACCATCTCTTGCTGAAATAGATATACCCTGCATCGCAATCCGAATATGACAACACATTTTATGTCATTCCTTTTTAAAATGACCACTTTTTAAAAATGACCATGTCTTAATGACCACTTTTTTCTTGCATACTCTATTCCCAGTAAGACTATTTACATGATTTTTTCATTGATGCAATTCATTGATGCAATTCCACTGGGAGCCAGTTTGTAAGCAATCAGCAAATATGTTAACCAATCTCTAAAACAATCCCAGTGGAATTCCGGATCATCTTCAAGGTGTTGGTATTGACCTTCAAGGCCTTATGCGGCATGGGGCCCGCATACCTACGGGACCGCATCACCCCCTATGTCCCCCATAGACCACTGCGCTCAGTGGTGGCAGAACTGCTGGTGGCCCCTGGCCCCGCGACAATGCGGCTGGCCTCGACCCGGGCCAGGACCTTTACAGCTCTGGCCCCTGCCTGGTGGAATGCTCTGCCTTCAACCACCTGGGCCCTGCGGGACCTTGGTGAGTTCTGCAGGGCCTGCAAGACAGAGCTATTCCACTGGGCTTTTGGAGGGGCTGGGCGCAGTTTTACTGCCCCCCACTGAAGCTGCAATTGCAGCTGAGGCTGCCTGTGTCCACCTTCTTTCCATCTCAGTTGGGCCTGATCCTCTGATACCATCACAGGCCCTCCTGCTCCCTCCCTTTCTTTTTGGTCTATAGATCGGGTGCCGATTTTAATTTTAATTAAGGATCTTGATTAACGGTTCAACAACTTCTGATGTTCAATTTTTATCTATGGTATGTAATTGCTGCTTAAATTTTAATCGGTTAATAGGTTAAGTTTTATGTAATTGCTGTTCAAATAACAGCCGTGTTGTTAGCCACCTCGAGCCCTTCAGGGATAAGGTGGCTTATAAATCGAATAATTAATTAATTAATTAATTAATTAATTAATTAATTAATTAATTAATTAATAAAAGCTACAAATGGAAGGGACAAAAGTCCAATTTTAGACTGGCATTTTAGGTTCAGTTTCTTCATCTCCAAAGCTGCTTCCAGCACTATGGCACTAAGACAATGCTCACTGATCAGACTATGATGACTTCTGGTTCTTCTTCCTAATTTCTTCTCACCTCAGTGACCACTGCTGCCCTTCTTCTACAAGTCTTGATCTCTGTTCCTCCATTAGTTCATTTCTTTCAATCCCCTTTTTTTCCAGAGCCTTCTAGGCAGTTCTATAGGCTGAGAAACTCCCCTCTCCTAGCCTTTTTAACTGCTTCTCCTGATAAAGTAGATAAGGACTTTTTGTAACATATTTGCCTTGTCCGACCATGGTTAGGGTGTGAGTAGGGCCAGAGTTGGCATCTTGCTATGGTATGGGATGACAAGGACAGTGTGTGAAATAAAATTACCTCAATGTTCGTATCCTTATTGAATAGTAGAAAACAGCAATTTTGTTAATACTGGAAAAGATTCTACATTTTCTAATTTAACTACCAAAGCAGTGTTGTGAGCTATCATTACTGTTATTATTGTCATTAATGAGCAAATTTGCTTGCTGGATGTGTTTCCCAAGATGTGCCATCTGCGCTAATGACTCCACATATTGCCAGCTCTATTATCATCTTAAAGCTCTATGAAAAGTCATGTTCCATTTGCAGATCAAGGACAACTTGTGTCCTTAGGACTGGACATGTGTTCATGTATCTGATTTGTAATTTGTCATTTACACATCTGATTGCCCCTTCCCTAGATATTAGCATTTAGCTGTCATGTTTAAGTGTTAATACAGTACTTTTTTTTTACTTTTGTGATGATAATCCTTGGGTTGAGCATATACAAGTCCTTGAATTAGCTTTTACCCACAGCTGTTCAATGTGACTGACTTTAACTGATTCTGGTAATGCTGAGGTATGTGTGTGTTTTAAATATCCAACAGTGTGTAGGCTTATCTTTTTCCCAGTCCTTGGAATACAATAGTAAATCTTCCTGTTCTTTGGCAGGAGATAAGTGCTAGTTCATTGATCATACTAATTGATACTGTTTTAATCATATGTATTCTTAAGGTGTCATCCAGTGTTTAAAGGACATTCACAAAAATTCAATATAAATTCAGATGACAAAATCTGAAAGCTTCTGAAAAGAGGAATCAAAAATAATTATTCAAGTATTCCAGTTAATAAAAATACATTTAAAAACTCTATTTTATCCTGCTTCTTTTCTGCCAGTACTTGAAAATTTGCCTACTGAATTTACATTTAATTACAAAACACAGTAGATTGGCTTGCGGGGAATAAAAGTAGAAAATCAAAATTTAGGATTGTTTCATATGCTAAGAAACACAAGAGAAGGAACACTAAAGGACTTGTGGTTCCTCTAGTGATCTTAGAATGATGAAGTTGGAAGAGACCACAAGGCCCATCCAGTCGAACACCCTGCGATGCAGGAATACATAATCATGGCACTCCTGAAAGATGGCAATCCATCCTCTGTTTAAGAACCTCCAAAGGAGACTCCACCACCTTCCAGGACAGTGTATTGTACTGTCAAAAAGCCCTTATCATCAGGAATGTTCAGGTGGAATCTCTTTTTTTGTTGTTTGAATCCATTACTCCTCATCCTAGTCACTGAAGCAGTAGAAAAATCTTCCTTCTTCAACATGACATCCCTTCAAATATTTAAATATGGCTATAATGTCACACTTTAACCTTCTCTTCTCCAGATTAAACCCAGCTCCTTAAGTCTGGCCTCATAGAACATGAATTCTAGACCTTTTACCATTTTGGTCACCGTTCTCAGAACCTGTTCCAACTTGTCAATATCTTATTTGAATTGCAGTGCCCAGAACTGGACACAGTACTCCAGGTGAGGTCTGACCAATGCAGAATAGAGTAGTACTATTACTTCCTTTGATTTGGACACTATTGATGAAAGCCAAATTGCTTTGGCTTCCTTAGCCACCTCACACTGTTGACTCATGTTCAGTCTGTGGTCTGCTAAGACTCCCAGATTCCTTTCACGTGTACTGTTGTCAAGCCAGGTGTTCCCCATCCTATTTCATTTTTTCTATCTAAATGTAATATCTGTTGAAATTCATTTTGTTTGTTTTGGCCCAGCTGTCTAATCTGTCCAGGTCATTCTGCATGCTCTGGACTATTAGCTACCCCTCCTATTTTGGTGTCATCTGCAAATTTGATTAGCATGCCCTCTATTCCATCATCCAAATCATTGATAAAAATATTTTGTAGTACTGGGTCCAGGTCAGAACCCTGTGACACTCCATTAGTCACTTCTTTCTAGGATGAAGATGAGTCATTGGTGATCATCCTTTGGGTTCAGTCAGTCAACCAATTACAAATCCATCTAACAGTAGCATTGTCTAGCCCATATTTTACTACCCTGTCAAAGGCCTTACTAAAATCAAGATATTGTTACCTAGCTTAACAGTTATGAATATATTTTTCAAAGTAGCAGTGGGGAATAACTCGGCTTGGCAGTGCGATAGGCAGGCTAGATGGGATCTTTTAGACAACTATATCAGAATTGGCTTTTGAAACGTTCTACAGAGAATGCACAAGAGACCAAATTGTAGTTTAAAATACTTTTATATAAATTTTGGTTGCAAACAATCACACAGTAAGATATGGAGAAGCACACACACAGTTCCTAAGTGCTATAAAAAGGGAGGAGAGGGATAGGTTTGGATGATAGAGTTTGGAGAGGGATCAGGGGACTTATACATTACCTAAATTCTACAGAGAAGATCTTGGAGAAGGCAAGGATTCCTATGCCAGCATTGGGATCCAATGCAAAGGATGAGATCATGTCTCCAATCAACTAGACCAAGAGAGGTTTAGCCAGTAAAGAGCACTGAGTCTGGGGTGCACAGTACTTTTATACCCATTTGTGCAGGTAAGGGCGGGAACAGTAAGTTTCAGTTTCATTTTCCTGAATCTGCTGGGATTTCCCATGCTGGGATTGCTGGCTTGAGCTAATTAATAGCTCTATCTATTGTTTCTAAGTGTTGGGATAATAGAGTCAATTGTTCTTTGATTACATCGGGAAAGCCTTGATTGGCTTTTGAACAGAGCGTCTTTTAAAAGACTCTGCCCAGGTATTCAATTTGGCTGAGGCTTTGATTGGATCAGGAAGGGATTGATTGTTAGGGAGATCGTATCTAAAGGTAGAGGAAATGCAGGGAAGGAACGATTGTTGAGGCAATGGTTTCTCAAAAGCAGATTAAATATAATGTCTAGTATCAGGGAGCTCTCTGGAATCCATTGTGTCAGAACAGCTTAGAGGGGCGTGGTAATCAAGATGCATGACCATGGTTCATGAGGCTTCCAGCTTCTATTGACTGGAGTAACTCATTCACTGATTTAATCTTGCAAACAGACCTATTGTTTTAGGCCTGCTTTTAGGTTTGGGACACTCTGCTACTCACACACCCAAATATGAGAAGTTGGCTTCTGCCAATATAATTTTACAGGAAAATAATATGAGATCCGTATTTCATATTTCTTTTTCCCCTTTTTGAAGATGGGAACAACATATGCCCTCCTCCAGTCTTCTGTTCTCCAGGAATTCTTGAAGATTATTGCCAGTGGTTCTGAGATTACTTCTGCCAGTTCTTTTAATACTGTAGAATGTAGTTGAATTAATTTAGAATAGCCAGATATTTTAGTACTATCTCTTTATTCTGTGCTGGATTTTTTCTACTGCATTATCTGCTCCATTTCTCCCTGGTTGAGCACTGTTTTCCTTCTGGGAGAAGACTGAGACATAGAAGGTGTGACCACCAGCACTGCTCCCTTACTAATGGAAAGGCAGCCATGGCAGTGTTGTGCCACTGGTTCCTCCTTGCCTGTCAGCCCTCTGCCTGCAGCACTGCTGCCTCAGAGACAGTTGAAAATATATGGGGCTGTTGCTGGTGGTTTTTCAGAAATACAGAGAGATTTTCTTAGAGGGATTAACCATCCAATCCAATTTGGATAAATATTAGATTTTTCTGCAAACCTGAGAGAAGAGCTGTGAGTTTGCATGAAAATCTTCCTGCTCTCCATCTGGCCCCAATTAATGGATATAAATATTTATTTGACTATTTGAGTTGAGTTGACTATTGAGGGGAGTATATCTCACCCCTTTCCAGCCAAGGTCAGGCTCAAATTCACAGATTGGGGCACAACTGGCTGTTAGAATATATTATGATGCTTTATGTAATAAAAGGTTTGCAGTAGATTCTCACCATTAGTATTAGATTTTCCCCCTAGATCACCATGAATGACAAGATCCATAAATATTAGGTCTACTGCCTCCTGGAATCAAAGCAACCAATTCTCCTACAAAATGTATTTATGATGATGGTAGTGGTACAATGGGAGTAAAATCCCAAGTGGTTAGAGCCTGCTGCGTGCAACAGAGCTAAGCTCTTGTGTCACACATCTGGGGTTGCCTTAAAATGTATAATTTTAAGATGAGTTTCCTTCATGTTTTATTTGCTAATCTCATTTCCTCACAGTTTGCAAATATTTGGCCTGAAGGCAAGAGCTCACTGGGAACATTCTGATGCATTTTAACTGGGCTTCATGTTAGCAAAAATACTAATTGGACAAGAAATAAATTGCACTTTTTCCATGCTAGTAAAAAGTAGTAAGTCCCTGATTTGAGCTGCAGCTCACTGCATTATGGTATTTCTGCTGGACTTAGTAGTATAACTCTGCAGCCATACAAAATATAAAATAAAAGACTTCTGGACAGTCTTCAACTGCATGGTGTTTGTAGTATGTGCAGGCAGTGAAATGCAGAACCACCATAAAACACTAAAAAAGTTAGTCCCACAGTATACTGTTACACTGTACTCTGTTAAGACAAGCAAAATGTACTTCAATGATCCAATACACTGTACTAGGTTTCTGTCCCATTCTTTCTGCAGGTCTTATTCTTCACAATTTTGCCAGAAATTCACCCTAGAAATTCCAGTCTAAAAATATGAACTGGAGTAGGGTTTCTCAACTGGGGTTCTGCCGAACCCAAGGGTTCTGCAAGAGGTCACTAGGGGTTCCCTGAGAGATTATGATTTATTAAAAAAAATATTTAAAATTCTGGCAACGCAACCTTGCAGGGATGAGCAGAGACTGAACAAAAATCCAGTTACAACTCTTTCTGAGCTCTCTGGCAGTGTACTGTAGGACTCTATTTGGTTTAATCCATTCTTAATTTTTGATGTGAGATGGGGAAGATTATTAACACTATGTTGTACGAAAGGATGGGTGAAGTGCATTTTTCAAGCAATGAATTGACTTATCCAACTTATCCAGAAGAGGAAGGTGTTTGAGCTGAAGTCAGAATTGCAAAATTATCTTAGAGAAAATAGAATTTCACATTTTTCTGGGTGCTTTAAAGTTGCAGAATGGTTGCAGAAACTAGCACATTTAGCAGAAATTTTCCATCACATGAACCAGCTGAACAAGTTTGTGCAAGGCACTGAAGTAAATGTTTTCACTTCAAGTGACAAGATTCTTGGATTTAAAAGAAAATAGAATGTTTGGAGAAATCATGTTGCAAAAGAAAATTCTGAAATTGTTTGCAGTGCTGCTTGGGGTTGAGAGTGAGCAAGGATACCAGAAAGCCTCAAGTCTAATTGAAAACCACCATGAAGTACTGTAGCACAAAAGTGATCAGTACTTTCCCTCTCTTTCAACACAAATGTATGACAGGGTGAGGGATCTTTTCTCTATATCTTCTGCTCAGCCTGAAAACTTCACTTTGAAAGAAGAACTCTGTGACCTGCAGTCTGATAGTATGCTGAAAATGAGATTTGATTATCTGTTATGGATTTCTGTGATAGAAGCCTATCCTGCCATTCATAGGAAGGCACTGAAGTTTTGCTAAAGTTTTCAACTTCTTACATGTTCAAGCAAGCCTTTTTTTGTATTGTTTGGCAAAGATCAAAATCTTGGTCTTTTGATAATTGATGACTAGTCCGTTATCTGTACAGTACTGCCCACATCTATTCAGCAGTCGACTAAGTCCAACTTTTGAGCGAGATAGAAGGATGGTATCATCAGCATATAGAAGTATTGGAATATGCCTTGAGCCTAATTTAGGGGCATGGTTATTAATTTCCAATAAGGCTGATGGAAGGTCACTCAAAAAATAAATTGAAAAGAGGGTTGGTGCGTCACTTACACAGCCCTTGCCTCCCACACCTTTAAAGGTAGAAATACAATCAGTCATGAGACCTTCACGTGAGCACTTAACTCTCCAGTTTGTGTTGGTATAAAGTTGCCTGATTAGAAAAAGAAGTTTATTGTCTATTCCTTGTATAGCCAATTTATTCCAAAGACGTTCTCTAGAGACTGTGTCAAAAGCTGCCTTCAAATCAATGAAGGCAGCATAAAGTTTGCTTCTTGGACTTTTTGAGTATTTATTAACCAAAATGCGTGAAGAAGCATAGCATGGTCTAACGATGGATTTCCCCCTCGTGAAGCCTATTTGCTCTGGGCCAATGATGTTCCTGATGAATGCGTCCAGGCCTGTAGTTTTAGGATAGAAGTGTCTTTAGCATATATTTTCCCAAATGACTGATGTCAAACTAATTGGGCAATGGAAGTTGGCAGGATCCGATGGGTCCACCTTTTTTATAAATAGGTACAATGACTGCAGATAGCCGAGGCTTAGGAATGAGGCCTGAGTCATTGATTTGGGTGAATAGATTGGCCAAAAGGGGTGCCCACCACTCTATATGCGTCTTCAGTATCTCTGGGGAAATTATATCTGGGCCAGAGGCTTTACGGGGTTTCAATTCAGTTATTAGATCCATGATTTCCCTGAGTTGTAACAGGAGGCCATTTGGAATCATCTAATGATGGAGATGGATGATAAAATGTTACTGGTCTCTTTCCTTTTAAGGTGAAAGCTTACTTAAAATGACTCTATCCAAAACCCTGCAGGGAGAATGGAAGAAAACGCCCTCATTTTATTGGAGTCAAAGTCTGTTTGTCCAAGGCCCAAAACTGTCTTGAGTCATTGGAGATTACAGCTTGATATAAGCGATCCCACTGATTCTGCGCATACTGAACCTGTTTCTCTTTCATTTAAAAAAGAGCAACTTGAAAGAGAGAGTAGTTTTTATATTATTAAGACTAGCTGGAGTTATGCGCGACACAGTGATTTCCTAAATCCTCTTTGCACGATTGTTGGTAAGATGCAAGCCTTTTTTTTGTTTAATAAGCATCAAAAGCAAAGATAGAAATCATCTTATTTCAGTTGAAGATGAAATCAATGTGTACTTATCTCATTTGGTCCAGAATTAAGTGTTTGTGAAGCAAAAAACAAGAACAGGTTCCACATTAAAAAGGTAAGTTTCATTCTGTATTTTTAATTTTAAAAACTCACTCTTAATGCCTGTTAAAGCCAGCGTGGTTTAGTAGTTAACAGCAGGTGGATTCTAACCTGAAGCAAGGGCATAGGTAAGGGTTTTTTTCCTTGGGTTTAACCCCCCTATTACATGTCCGAAGCTCCGCCCCCCGTTTGTGGGTTTTTTGTATTTTAAAGTGTTTTTTAGTTGTTGGCCTGCAGGGGGTGCTGTTTTTTGGCTAGTAGCACCAACATTTCAGCTATTTTTTGGGAGACACTACTGATGATACCACCTAGGTTTGGTGAGGTTTGCTTCAGGGAGTCCAAAGTTATGGACTTTATAAAATTTCAGTGGCAGTCCCTATATGCAAACATATGTCCATGTCTGAAACTCTACATTGATCCACTGAGTCCTCTCTCTCAAAACATCAACTATTCTTAATAGGATCCAGACAGTTTTAAGTCTTGAATCACTTTGTGGATTAAAATAAAAAATGCCATCCTTTTTCTGGCATTCAAAGATAGTTCTATCGTAAAAAATGACAAAAGGCTGTGAGAAATAGTAATACCAAATTACCTGTCCTGGGCCTTATATTATCTGCAATTTATTTCTTTTTTGTCCATGGCCTGTTTTATCTATGGCAAAGAAAAGTCTCAGTTTAAAACCTGTGCAGATAGAAACTAATTTGGGATATTTGAACCTTCCTGATATTTTGCTATCTATCTGCATGTGGCACTCATTTTATTCCCTTGTTTATGCTACAGTTGCATAAGTTTGTGAGACCATTTATCCAACAGTCAGGAATAGTTGATAGATTAAATGAGGTATCTGTCAGCCTTTCAGGGGATTCCGTCATAATCAATGAGCAAGTGGGGGATAGTGAAACATAAATGAAAACAGAGAAAGTGCACTGAACATGCATAGCAGCAATAGCTGTTCAAGTTAGGAATACTTACAAGGTGAAAAACCGCTTGTCCTTGAAGTCTTGTAGGAAGTCAGATTAGTGGGTGCTCTTAACTGTAAAAAGAAAACAATCCTTAATGAGGAATTTTCACTGATATGTTCTTAGATTTTTTCAGTGTACTGAGAGCCTTGAACTGATTACTTGAAGGAATATTATTGTCATGCAGCACTGTTGGTACCCTTTTGAGCTTTTGTACATATGTTTGTAAATAGATTATATGAGACCAAAGAATTTTTGGGTCTTGCTCTGAATACTTTTTAAAGGTTTTCACCTTGTAAATATTCCTAACTTACACAGCTTTTAGGGGGATATTGAAGATCAGATAGATCTTCCTCTCTGTCCCCCAAATCCCTTTGACTTTTGCATGGATAATGAAGATCATCTTTGATATTGGAGTTCCTGCTTCCTGTCCTCTTTGCAGATTTTTCAGTCTGCAGATTTTTAATTTTCTTCTACCACTATTCTCTGTCATAAACCTAGAGTGTTGTAGGAATATCTAATAGTGTAGATAAGTCAATCCAGAAATAATTTTTCACCATAAGAAAAGTGCTTGTGCGCCTTAACACATTTATATGACCCAGACTGTATGGGCTAAGGTGAATGTGTTGTGAATATTGAGAAAGTTCTCCTTCTCTGGCAATAATTGACAGGTCTCGAAAAAGGCCCATTAAAAATAGCTAAGACTATGTTCAGAGGTTTCTAAACCAGTTCATGCAATCTGTAATTACTTGTTAACATAAGCCATTTACAAAGGGCCAAGTGATTTCCATATAAATGAATGCAAAAACTACTTCTTCCAAAGAGAAGCAGTTGTAAAATAATTCTAAAATTCAGAGAAGAGAGGGAGGCAGTCATATGAAATTAGTGGCCACAGGCTGATAGACCTTTTTTTGCATTTTAAGTAATTATTGATTTTCTGCAGTCACACAGGACAAAAAAAGAAGTTTCTGCTTTATTTATGGTCTCAATCATTACTTAGTCTGACTTCCCCCTCAAAACATGAATATAGTTCAGTGTTTTGTGATAAGCTTTGGTTGCACTTGGCTTCATTTTGAAGATTACAGAGAACTAGCTTTTTACAAGGTCTCTCTGAGGGTGTCATGGCCCTGCCCAATGGGCACTTCCTATTGCTTTTGTGGGCTCATCCCACTTAACAACTTGAACTTGAACAACTCAAGCTTCTCTAGTCTTTCTAAACCCCAGACCATAGAAAATTCTGCCTTGCCTGGGAAGGTCTAATTTTGCTTTAAGGAACAACAAGATGGAATATATCAAGTTTATATTTAGAACTGTGCAGTGGATAAGCTGTGCAGTAATTTGAACTGGAAAAACCCAGGGTGGTGAAATGTTTACATGCCCTCCTGCTCTGAATCACTTCTGAAGTGGCTTTTCCATAAATAAAATTAAAAAGGGATATCGGTTTTTGGCTGCATATACTTGCATGTAAAGTCCCATTTTATTCATAATTAGAGTTGTGCCACTTGCTCCACTTGCCAACTATGCCATTTGTGAAACATAATGGTAAGTTGAATATTGAAGAAACTGTTCTGCCTCATGTTGAAAGAACTGCAGCAGTATCAGATGAAACAACAGCAAGAGTGATGATCCTTTGCCCCTGACACCTTTCAATGAAAGCATGAGAAAACAGCTTGGGCTTAACTTGTTTATTTAATTATTTTAAATGAACTGCATTATAATTAAATATGTTAACATATCTAAATGGGTGGGCTATGCTAGGCAGACTGCCTGTGGCTGTTTTTGTTGGCAGACCCACCCTGATTCCCAACACAGGCAGCATTATCTTCCAGCTTTGTTTATCAACACCTACACAATGTGCAAAGAGGTGCCCGGCCACAGCCTCTCATCTGATGTGCCATGAAACCACTACCAGATTTAGAAAGATGTTGCTCAGCACCAAATGCTACTCCTTTCAAGCTGCACTTTATTACAAAGATAGTGATATGTTGTTCTGGACACTCCCTCCATCACTGTGGATGACTCAGAGTGCTTGCCAATTAGCATGCCCAATCCCTGCCAAATTAGTTATAGCTGACATAGCTAATGACAATGATAATCTCCACCACGACATCATAAAGGAAGTGAAAAAAGATACACCAATAGCTAATTTTGGGGGAACTGAAAAAAAATCCTGCTTGTCTCCAGTGGTGATTGTTATGATGACTAAAGGGATGGCAGGTGAGTCAACAGCCAAGATCAAAAGCCTGCTTGGTGGAGACACAGGCCGTTTCCGCACGGAGGCGGAAGGAGTTGCGTCGGCGCAATCCACGCCAACCCGACCCCTCTGGGACCATTCGCATGGACAGTCCCAGAAACGGCAGGGACGACGGCGCAGAGCTGCGCCATCGTCAGAGCGACTCACCTGTCCTGCGGGTCTCCGGCACGTCGCCGAGGCCAGGGGACATGCCCCCCCTGCCCTGCACGACTGCTCCAGAATTGCGCGGGGCAAAGCGTGTAAAGCTTGTCCCCAGGCGCAGTAGCAGCGCCCGGAGGGGCGCAGGACAGGTGAGTCGCCTTATGGCGAGGGTTGAAGCGCCCGACTTCGCACCAGCGGTAGGGCGGCGCGGCTGAGCAGCAGCTGCGCCCCCTGTGCGAATGGCTCCCTGGGGATGGCGTTTTTGCCGTCCCCAGGGCGCCATTAACCGCCCGTGTGGAAAGGGCCACAGAGACACAACTAGAGACACAGACAGCTAGAAGCTCTCTGAAGACACAGACCTATTTGATGCAACTCTTTCAATCACCTTAAAGGTCTTTGTGGGCCAGGACAAACAACTCTCTGCTTTAGTGCCTGGAATTTTACATTTTGTGAACTGTAGTCAAAATTAAACACATAAACACCACACCCTGTCTTTCTTTCCCGGAGAGATCTCAAAGCACAGACCTATTTGATGCAACTCTTTCAATCACCTTAAAGGTCTTTGTGGGCCAGGACAAACAACTCTCTGCTTTAGTGCCTGGAATTTTACATTTTGTGAACTGTAGTCAAAATTAAACACATAAACACCACGCCCTGTCTTTCTTTCCAGGAGAGATCTCAAAGCGGCTAACATTGTTAGCCCCTCCTTCACGTTACATGGAGAATGTGTGAATGGCACAGAGGCGTATTGGGGGGTAATGGTGCCCAGGGGCAAAACCTGCTCTGGCACCTCCTATGCCCCACTTACCCAAGTTGTGCGGTCTCCGCTTCAACGGAGGTGGGAGGGGGCACAACTTGCCAAGTTGCTGGTGGCAGGGGAGGTGCGAGGGAGAGGCAGCTCGCCCCCCCCGGAATGAGGCAGGCATGGCTTCTGCTCAGATAGAGGTGGGACACAGGGGGGCCTGAACTGTTGGTAAAAGCTAAAAATACTAACTTGAACCTGTTATACTTTGGTAACATAAGGAGAAGATAGGAATCACTGGAAAAGACAATAATGCTAGGAAAGACTGAAGGCATCAGGAAAAGAGGACGATCCAACATCTTAACCATAATAAAAGGCTAAGGGATGGAAAGTCCCGACAATGAACCCTCCACCAATGGGGGGGGAGCCATTGGGGAACAAATGGCTCCTCCATTGGTGGGGAGTTTCCATCTCTTCCCTGGAGCAGCAACACCTTGCTCTGGAGGCCTCCTGGCTCCTACCCCCAACACCCAGGCCGGACCCACGAAGCAGTCACTTCATAAGCCCAGTAAAGCCTTCTTGACTCTCACACTCCAGCCATCTCAATTCCACCCTCCTACCCTAAGCCACACCTTCCAACCCTCCCCCACCCCTAGCCACCCCTAGCCACACCTACCCTTCAAGCTCTCCCTATCCCAAGTCTTACCTTACTACCCTCCTCCTGCCCACTACTAACCTTCTAACCTCCCCACCCTAATACTCACCATCCAACCTTACGCCCAACCCCTAGCCACACCTTCTAACTCTTCTCACCCCAAGCCTTACCTGGGCTAGTCACAGCTTTTCTGAGCTCTCTCAGCCCCACCCCTTCACAGGGCGTTTGTTGTGGGGGGGAAGGGAAAGGAGATTGTAAACCCCTTTGAGTCTCCTTACAGGAGAGAAAAAGGGTATAAATCCAGACTCTTCTTTTTCTATCCTGAGCCTCACTTCTATCCTGAGCCTCACTTTGCCACCTTCCCTCACCCACATCTTTCCAATCTCCTCCACCCAAAGCCACTTCATTCCACCCTCCCCAATCCACCCCTAAAGCCTAATTTTCCAACCCTCCTGTCATCCCAAACCACCAGGAAAAATTACATCAGACACCTGTAAAATGAGCACAGGGGCCCCCCAAGGCTGTGTACTTTCACCACTTCTCTTCTCTCTGTATACCAATGACTGCATCTCAAACGATCCATCTGTTAAAATACTGAAATTTGCAGATGATACAACAGTGATTGGTCTCATTCGAGACAACTACCTTGATGAAACCCGCTTATACAGGCGGTGAGGAGGTTGAACAACTAGCCTCGTGGTTTGCCACTGGAACAATCTAGAACTGAACACACTTAAAACCCGTGGGAAATGCGTTGGTAGATTTCAGGAGGAACCCTTTCCCATCCCTACCTCCTCTCACAATACTAGACAACACGAGGTATCAATAGTAGAGACCTTTAAATTTCTAGGCTCCATCATATCTCATGACCTAAAATGGTCACCTAATATCAAAAATGTCATCAAAAAAGCACAACAAAGAATGTTCTTTCTGCGCCAACTCAGGAAGCTCAAACTGCCCAAAGAGCTGCTGATACAGTTCTACAGAGGAATCATTGAGTCTGTCATCTGCACCTCTATAACTGTGTGGTTTGGTTCTGCAACCCAACAAGATCGACACAGACTTCAGAGAATAATCAGAACTGCAGAAAAAACAATTGCTGCTAACCTGCAACCTTCCATTGAGGGACCTGTATACTGCAAGGGTCAAAAAGGGCTGTGAAAATGTTTACTGACCCCTCGCATCCCTGGACATAAACTGTTTCAACTCACCGCACCCTCTAAAGCGTTAAGCTACAGAGCACTGCACACCAAGACAACTAGACATAAGAACAGTTTTTTCCCGAGATGCCATCACTTCTGTTAAACAAATAATTCCCTAGATAATGTTAAACTATTTATTATATACTTATTATATAATTACTGAAATACTTTTTTCATCATTCCTATTCCCCATCTCCTCCCACTTATGACTGTATGACTATAGCCTGTGCTGACATTTTATTTTATTTTATTTTATTTTATGATTTTACATTTTATGTTTTCATTACTACTGATTGTTTCCTGATTGCTTACTAGACCTATATGACAATCATTAAGTGCTGTACCTTATGATTAAGTGCTGTACCTTATGATTCTTGACAAATGTATTTTTCTTTTATGTACACTGAGAGCATATGCACCGGAGACAAATTCCTTGTGTGTCCAATCACACTTGGCCAATAAAGATTCTATTCTATTCTATTCTTTTCCAATCTCTTCCACCCCAAGCCTCACCTTGCCACCCTCCCCTATCCCAAGCCACTCCTCTCCACCTCCTCCCATTCTTCCCTTCCCTCCTACTGCAAGCCACACCTGTCCAACCTCTTCCACCCCCAAACCAGAGACCTAGAACCAGGTCAGTGGAAAGCATTGTGCCCTGTCCTGGGGAGGGGAGGTGCTACAGCCCTAGTAAAGCCCAAGCTTTCTCTTCCACCCTTTGCTGGAGCCCATTGTATCTCTCCCATAATGGGCTTTGCTGCTAGTGACTCTATAAAAGAAGCCACAGCCCTTAGTTTGCACTATCTGAGCAAGGCTGTTAATGATAGGACATTTAGGAGGTCATTGAGACAGACTGACTTGACAGCAATTAACACACACATACACATGCATGGAGTACCAGTGCTGTATATGCTGTGACATGCTGTTTGATTAAAATCAGAAGTGATGCCACATTGCTCTAGGAATCATCAGTAAATCTATGGAAAACCATTAGACAGTGGGATATAATATGGGGCATTCTAATTCTCTTTCATTTTTGGCACTGAAGTTCCTATGAATATTCTGAGGTAAGTGGCCAATTTTGAGGATCCTCATGTTGTTTTCTGATGAATTATATGAGCCACAGATAGATAGAACCTTTTATTATTATAGATTTCAATGTGCACAGATTTTAATGCATATAATTAGGCAATAATCCTATAATTCTGTGGTCAGTGAGAAAGTTATTTGAGAATTTTTTAATTCTAGATTGAGGACTTCCTGAACTAATACAAATTAATTGAAAAAAAATAAAATTTCACATTGAAATATAGAAAACTTGCAATTTTTCAATAAATTCCCCAGCAATTCCATCTGAAGAGTTGAACTCTTAAAGTTTTCTTTATGTTCATTTCCTAAGATCTCTGCAAAACATTTAGAAGTCTTGACAGTGAATAAGAATTGCCTCATTATGGCTCTCTGTCACATTAAACTAAGTGGGTTTTCTACAAATCATTTCCAGTTTATCTGCTTTCAAATGTCATCACTCTAAGTTTTCTTTTTCCTGAATTGTTGTTAGGAAATAAGATGGATATGAATGAAGAGCTTTTTGCCCAAATCGTAAAAATCAGCCGCACATATGGGTACAGGGAAGCAATTCACAACAAAAAGCATGTATAAAAGATAAAGTACTCTCTGAATTAAATGTAAGAAGATACTTTTTACATTGTCAGCAGAATGAAAATAGCAGTGGTTTACAGTCCCTAAAGGGGGAAAACATACAGTATAGTTGAAAAGATCTGATTGCAGAATTGTCTGCAATTTTAAAAATGGAAATAAGCTCTCTCTTTTTAATATATGAAAGTGGGTATCTTGAATTTAACACATTACTAGCATTATTAAATATTGCTATGGGCCAGTATGATATATCACTGGATAAATGGTTGAGTAATTGGAAAGCAAAATATCTCCAGACCTAACCATTTTTGTTTTATTTTAAACTACCAGTTTAAGGTAGGTTAACACAGGCAAAGATTCACCTCCTCAGTCTGGTCTTTTTTCTGTTATAATGTCCAAACCTTAAACTGACATTTTCCTAAGGCTCTAAACAAAGGTCTGTGTAGAGCAATACCTAAGAGATGCTGAAACATTTGGGGTAATATCTGGATTATCTTGGAACTATGATTTCCTTTCGGTTCTGCATCTCCAAGCAAAAGTCTCTTGTAATTTGTATTCTGGTGAAAACTGATTATGCATTTTGGTGTTTGCCCAGGAACATTTGAAACAATTACAAACTTGCTGCCTTAGTCTAATACTCCATGCATAGAGACTATGAAGAATACTGAACCAAAGTTGTGGCCATAGGATAGTTGTAACTAGAATGGTGTAGTTTTCTTTTGCGGTTTTTTCCCTTGTACACTTGGACCCAATTTAATTATGACACTGATAAGGAAGATCTTATCCATGCGATATTGTTGTGTATGCAGTTCCAGCAAGCATGCTGTGGTAACACACTACTGTAAGTCCTTCTCTCTATTCCACATAATAGAGCTCCAGCATACTAACACTGTACTTTTAACAGCTGAAATTCCATTTTATATGAAATGTTGATAGTTTACAAGTAAGTTATTCATGCCCATAAACATCATCTTTAAACTGCACGAGGAACTGCTGGAATACACCTTTTGTATCCACCTTGGATTTTGTTTCTTGTAATGATTATTTTATTTGTGTTCTTATCTACTAAAAGAATTTCCCTGTTTTTCATGTATGTTAAGATCATACTGAGTAAAACCAATGGACCAAGAAGACCAATGGCTTATCACTGAGGATAAGTGATTCCATCTTTCAGTTTATCCACCCTGAATATTCAAAAGAGTTCTGTTGCTTGAGATCCAGAAAATCTGAGATTAACAGCCCAATCCAAAGCTGTTGACAGGCAGGGATGGCACTGCTCCAGGGCTGCCCCATCTCCTCCAAAGGACTTTTCCACAGTGCAGGAAGCCCCCCAAGTTTTTTTAAAAGAAGGGTGAACATCCCCAATAGTGGGGAATGGAGAGAGTGGAGAGATGTCATGGAAATCATGGCATATCTCTGCCAGCGGCTCCACTGGTACATGGGGGCTGATCAAGTTCTGGAGGCTGATGTTAGCCCTACCTCCTGGAACACTACTGGAATGACTCCAGCCAAATTGGAACAGTGTTTTGCTCTGGCTCAGATAAGTACAGTAGCTACTTTAGTTTGAAATCATCATGATTAACATGATGAGGCACAGCAGAAGTTTTGAAACAGTTATTTCTATAGATTAATTGAAGCCTAAAATCTATTTTACTTATTTGGATTTCCATACTGCTTATAGTTGTAAAAATTGTCACAGAAGTTCACAGCCCATTAAAATCACAAGCACTGCTATAACACAGTAAAAATAACTGCTATAACACAGTAAAAACAAAGGTCATAAATATATAGTTTAAATATGGCAACAATAGACTTGAAAAGTAAAATTTGAGATTTAGACCAATCTCATCTTTTCATACTAAAAGCCTAGTGAAAAGGATGATCATTTACTATCTCTAGAAATCGCGTCCCAGGCTTCAGCCTGGGACGACATTGCAGGGGGGGAGGAAGGAATGGAAACCTCTCCCCGCCGGCCGGCTGAGCCTGTCACGTGGCCGGGTACCGGCACGTGACAAGGGCTTCAGAGCAGCCCATAAAAGGGCTGCGTCGGCGGGGTCCGGCCTCTTTTCGAGGCCGGCAGGTTGAAAGGGGGTTGCTGCTGGAGTAAGCGTATGGTTCCTTTCGCGGCCCTGCGTCTAGAGAGGGGATCCGGGTTGGCTGATCCTCTGGGGCAATCTTTGGGGATCATTCTCACGCCCAGCTTGAGGGGAGCGTGGCTCCGGCGTTGCTGCTGGAAGTTTGGCAGGGATTTTGAAAAGGGGCGGAGGGTAAGCGTTGGGGCACGTTCCTCCTCTTCCCCTACCCTGTCCCTTTGTTGAGGACACCAGCCGGACTGGCTGAAGCCAGTCTGTGCAGAGTGCGGCGCCGCGCATTCGCCGGAGTTCTGGTTTAGCGCTGGTTGAGCTTTCTGCGGTCCCTCACCCGTCCATCCCGGCCGCTACCGCTCGGTAGCATGTATGCCAGGCGTCGTCGGGAGTCTACAGGAGTGCGCGGCGTTGGCCCGGCCGCATTGCACCCCGATCCGGCCTCCATAGACGCGAGTCCGTTGATTGGGCTCGTTAGCTTCGATCTTGGCCTGCCGCTTGACCCAGCTGCAGCTTGAGTCTGCGTAGGCAGGCGTAGAGCCTTGCTTCTCGAAGACTTCTGCGGCAGCGGGTGGGGAAACGCCCAGCGTGCCTCGCCATGGGAGCCTGGCGGCAGCGGGCGGAAGGCGCCCGGAGAAGAGAGCGGTGGCCATTTTGGTCTCCTCGCTTACTCATTTACAGATTTTATCAAGGGGAGCGGCGGCCATTTTGAGCCTTCGTTTTTGAGACAGCAGTATTCCCTCCTCAACCTCCTTTCCTCTCCTCCACCCCCCCCTTCCTTCCCGTAAGAGAGCAGTCATTAGAACTATTTAAGGCTTTTCTGTTGTTTGTGGAAGGGTCTGCTTAGGCCTTTCGTTTTTTTAGGAAGCGGTCTGCTCAAGAAAAGTCCTTTTTTGTAATTTTAGGAATAAGTTTTACTTTGTAACTTACAGTAGGTTTGGTACTTTGCAATTTTAGATTGGTGAGTGTGCATTCTGTGCCATGGCCTCCAAAGGCAAAAGAGTAACAAAAAGAGGGCACAGAACGTGGGCGGGGATACAGCCATCAGGGGCTTTAGAGCAGGGAGCCAAATGGGACCCACTTCTAGGGAATACCCCGGGATCCCAGCGGCAGGTGCACCCTCTAAGGCGATCTGGGGGTGCCTGCCATCCCCGCTCAATCGGAGAGGTTCAAGCCTCTCCTTCCAGCTTGGCGGGGGGGTGTGGCACCTGCTGGGGGGCCCGACCGGAAGCAAGTTCGGTTAGATACAGAACCCAGCAGAGGCGTTGTTGGGGCTGGAAGTACCTCCAGGCCCACTTCTCGAGAAACCTCCTTCCACTTGTGAGCTGGCCCCGAGCAATCCCCTTCAGGAGTTCATGGCTCCTATAGGCGCCAGAGTGGGATTACCTACAACTCAGGGTTCTGTTTTCATGTGTAATGTCCCTACCCATATGCCCCATTGAGGTGGGCATGGGCATGAACGCGTGAATCCCTGGCATGGAGTTGGCCGGGGCAATTTAACCCACGCCCTGGATTTGGACAATGGCCAGGTGGTTTTGGAGCAAAGCCAACAGGTGCACCCCAGTCTGTGGCCTCATCAAGGGCCCAGTTCTCCTAGCCCCCTTTCCGGGGCCTCCAGATTCAACAGAACTTGGGTTCCCTCGGTTTCACCTCTTTTCCGGGACCTCAGGTCCAAACCGAGCTTGGGTGCCTTTGTTCCCTCTTATACAGGGACTCAGTTACAAAGTTTGGGTTCCCCGGTTCACCGCCTTCTACTATAGGGACTCCAGGCTCAAGCAGAATCTTGGGTTCCTCAGTCCCCCTTCTTGCGAAAGGGATTAACACCCAGCAGGGGCCGGGACTTCGAATGTACCCCCTTTTGTTGGGACTCAGGCTCCAGCAGGAAGGCTTGAGTTGCCAGCCACCTTCTGGGAGGCCTAGCTCCTTCAGGTAGCCGGCGAGGCCCCCATAGTTCAGTGAGTCCAGAGTTGGCAGGCTCTTCAAGCCAATCAGCCAGAGCAGCAGCAGCCAGAAGAACAAGGCGGTAGGGGGGGAAGAAGGCCTCTGCGTCGCCTTCATCAGCTTACGTTCCCCTAGTTCATCCCTCATCGGGTGAGTCGGCGGATGAGGAGTCCGCCCATGGCGTGCAGGGGATTACTGGGAGCGGGGGGGGAAAAGGTGCCAGCTCTCCCCTCAGTGGATCATTCAAAGGAGAAAAAAGGGGAGCCTTGCCTTGTAGCGGACAGTGCAGGGAATCCAGAGCTGGCAGCTTTCTGTTCAGCTTATGGGATCCTGCAAGGAGATCCTCCGGGCTCCCACATTTACCGAAGAAAACTGGAGAGAGAAAAGAGCCCTGGACGGCTGCTACTACGTGGACCTCTTCACGAGGTTTATCGCGGCTGGAAGAGGATCCTGAGGGAGTCCGGTTCCCGTTACCGGCCAGAAAGAAGAGGGAACCGGAAGAGAGTGGCGTTCTTTTGACAACTTCAGTCCAAAAGGGTTTGCAGGGAGTTATATGGCACTTATTGCAGCCGCCTACCCTCCTAAGAGGGCCTGGCACCTGGCTGCTCACTGGAGCCAATGTTTTGAAAGCCCGATCCCTCTCAGGGGGCGCTTGGCAGCATTGAAATATGATGAAGCATTTGAAAGAGTGCTTCACATCGCCCAGAAGCCACAGGTGGGACATTAATCCACGATCAAAGCACGTGGATGACTCAAATGTGATCAAGGTCACCCCTGCTAGTGGGGAAAGGTCGAAGAAGAAAAGGGGTTAGCCAAAGCGAGACCCGCCACGTCACGCCTGTTGGGCCTTTAATCAAAGGCTCTTCGTAGGAAAAGATAAGTGCAGGTTTGAAGCACTCTCTGCTCCTAGATGCTTCGGGGCTCACACCAGGATACGAGTGCCCTTTCAACTGGCTGGCCTCCCGCTTTCAACGTGGCGGGAACCCTGGCTCGGCCAGTAGCTAAGAAGGACGGTGGTGGCCAGGGAGTGATCCTTCCCCTGTCCAGAAGGCTTGAAGTCCCGGAGGTCCTGCAGTAGTCTCGCCCCCTCCCGGTCGCGTGTGCGTCCCCCCCCCCCGAAAAGAAGTTTTATCTCAGTGGCTGGACAGGTACCCGGCGTCGGGAAGGCAGCATTATACTTTGAAGGAGGGATTTCCAATGGGGTTTCAGCATTCCTTTTTTTGGGGAACAGGGAGGCAACATCGGCTCCCCAACTTAAAATCAGCCAGGGGAATTGCCTCGCGGTAGTGGCCGCCAAAATTTCAAAAGATGATGCCTGGTGGGTAGGATTGCAGGCCCCGCCCTTTGCTAAGCCCTCCGTTGCACCCAACCTCAGGGGTTTCCCCCATCGGGGTGGTCCCCAAAAAGACCTTCCGGGGGAGTACAGAATGATACAGCACTTGTCCTACCCTGCAGGGGGGTCGGTAAATGACTTTATCGAATTCCAGGCATCTGCTCTGTTCGCACGCTTCACCTTGGATGAAGGCAGTGGAGTCTCATCCGGGGAGATGGGAACAGCATCAAAGTTAGCAAAATGTGATATACAGTCAGCGCTTCCGGCTGCTGCCCATACACACCCCAAGGACTTGAACTCTTAGGTTTTCGCTAATTTCACTGGACGATGGTATAGTCGATAAATGCATGCCCATGGGCTGTTCGATAGCTAGCGCAGCTTTTGAAAAATTTAGCACCTTTTTTGGAATGGAGCGAAGTCATGAGATCGCTTATGCCATCAAAGCAGCAAAAGTTACTCATTACCTTGATGATTTTTATTGGTAAGTAGGCGCGAAAAGCGAAGTGACACTGAAGTGACTGTGCAGCCGATGTTTGTCAACATTTCAGGACTTAGCGGCAGAGTTGGGAGCTGAGTTCCTTTGGCCCGGCCCGACAAAGACCGAAGGGACCTGTGGTCTTGCTTAACCTACTTAGGAATTCAGTTGGACACAATAGCAGGAACACATCTTCCCTGCCCCTTGATAAGCTGGACGGCATTAAGCACATTGATTAGTGGAAATCTCTGCAAAAGGAAGTGCGTCGTGAGCTGCTTGGGGAAATACAGAATCCCTGCTTGGGCACCTTAATTTTGCATGCAGGAGTGGTCTCCCCGGGAAGGAGCCTTTTGTTTCCCGTCTTGCCAGGTCCATGGCAGGCCTACTTCAGTTCCCCACCATCACATCAGGGTGACTTCGGGTTTGCGCCAAGACCTAAGGGTTTGGTTAAGTTTTCTTGAAAACTACAATGGGGTTTCAATTCTGGCAGGTGCCTTGGGAGCTGCAAGAAAGTTTTCAGAAGTTCACACCGATGCAGCTGGCTCTATAGGTTTTGGTATTTATTTTAGGGGCCAGTGGTGTGCAGGGAAAATGGCCATCAGCGTGGAATCAGACTGGAATTTTGCGGGATATGGAGCTTTCTTGGAGTTGTTCCTCTGGTGGCTCGCGGTTCACATCTGGAAGGGTGTGTTTCGCCGAATTCACACAGTTAAGTTCTGGTGTGACAACCAGGCTGTTGTCAGGGTAGATAAACCCGGCAGTCCAGCCGGTCAGAGCGTGTAATCGCGGCTAGTACGGGAATTACGTGGTTGTTGGTTTGCCTTTGTCTAACATCTCTTTTAAAGCTGTTTTCTGCCAGGTATAAATAACAACATTGCTGGCCTTGTCACCGTCATCAGGTCAGCGCTTTGGGCCTCCTCTAGCTCGAAAGCCAGCCAGTTTCCGGAGAAGTGTCCAGACCATCTGTGGCGTCTTGGGGAGACAGTCCATAGCCGAAGGTGTCTTGCAGTCACTGGCCCCAGCTACTGCGTCGCGCGTATGAAGAAGGGCTTTGAACACCTTTTTTGCATTTGCAGCTTCCATCGGGCGTAACCTGCAATGCGACAAGGGGTTTTGCTAAGGATTTGGATTCCTCCGGTATCTGGTGGAATTGAGGGACGGCAGAGTCGAATGGCTGCCAGGACTATTAAAGGTCCATTTGGCGGCCATTTCCTTTTTCAGCCAGGCTTCTGGGGATCACCGACCCACTCCCGGTCGCTTTTGAAGCTAGGCGATGCGGTGGCGGGTGGCAGCGTGCTTCCCCTAGGCCACAGGACAGGTAGGCGTCCCATCACCAGGGAGCTCTTAGGGACTTCTAATTAATGCTACAGAAAGCAGTATGTGACTCTGCTTATGAGGCTGCACTATTTCAAGCCTTATTTACACTTTGTAGCCTTTTATGGGGCCTTTCGGTGTAGCGAATTAGTTGCTCCGTCCCTACCACATCATACGGCCCCTAAGGCTTTACTAAAAGAGTCGATGTTTCCATGGCTGATGGGGAGCCTATACTTATATGGTTGGCGGGGTCCGCATCAGACTGACCAGCGGCGTTGAGGAACCAGAGTGACTTCTGGCCCCTTCCCCAGCAGGGAGGTCTCCCTGCCCGGTGGCACACATGGCTGGCCATTTTGGCGTTAAGTCGAAGGGCCAGGGTCCACTGTTCATCCATAGTAATGGATTGGCAGTGTCCAGATACTCAATTTACAAGCGGTTCTCGCGGCATTGTCACCACAGTTTGTGGGCCTCCCCGCTGAACATCCAGTTTAGTTCCTCCTCGCTTTCTCGAATCGGAGCGGACAACCACGGCCTCTCAGGAAGGACACTCTGTAACTGAGATTCAGGCTTTAGTGCGCTGGAGAATTCGCTTCCTATCGTGTTTATGCGCTACAACCGGGCCTCACACTCTCGCTGTAACTTTGTTCTCTCTTTATAGTTCCGGTGGCCCGATGCGGTTTACCAAGTTTGGCTGGTTGGTCACGAGTATTATTGTCCACTGGGCGGGCGTATGCTTGAAGAAATCTGGCTGGGGAGAACATCTGGGCCTGGACACCTCTGTGGATATTATTCGCTGGCTGGCCGAGACGCAGGCATGATGTGGCCTGCTCTTGCTTCTCCCGATTCACGGAACTCCGTCCTGCAATTTGGCTTTCCTGATGCAGTTTTGCTTCAACTTGGCGGTAAAATGACATTCCTGCCTCTAAAGGGGTGGCGTATGCCAGAACTCCATGAGGGACGACTTGATGCTGCTCCACCGTAGAAGATGCCAAAGACCAAATCCACAATGTTCTGAAATTACGTGCTTACTAGAGCCGCCAGGACTTGGAGGAACAGCTGTGGCTCCGGCCAGGGTTAACAAAACCAGGTCTAAACTGTAAATCGAGTCCAGCGGCCTGGCTGGTGCTGAGCATGGGGGGGGGGATGTTATTCCCCATGTTGAGTATCTCCATGCTCTGCCAGCATTGTTTTTGCCCGATGGAGTCCACTTATCGGATTGGGGCCAGGACATCTGGTTGCATGATGTCCGCCATGCTCCTGCTGCCCAGTGGTTTTCAGCGGCCCGCACTGAGCTGGCTAAAAATCCGTTGCTTTGGATGCAGTGCTGCGGCGCAGCATCTGAAGCCCGGTCGTGACCTGGGCTGCTGAAGCTGGGGCGGGAGCTGTCAGTTCTAACAGCTTTCGGTGGCCCGGAGGGCATAAGTGCACATCCCTATTTTAGGGGAAGGTTGCAGTAGGCTTTTGCGTGCGGACCTTCCCCACCCTCGGGGGCCTCCATATGAGGTCCGTGGTGGCGAGTAGAGGAGCTCTGGTAAGCAAAGCCTTGGGGCCGTGCTGAGAGCTGCGGCTGCCCAGCGGCAGAGGAGAGGAATGTGTCACAAATTGGATTTTGGCGTCCATGTGGCATCTAGTAACTTCCTGTTCCAGTCCCTCGGGGGATATGCCGGACAGGGGTTCTGTCCGAAGGGCCTAAGGGGTCAGCTTGGGCTGCCCTATAACCAGGTTCAGCGGTTTGCTGCCTGGGGGCCAGGATGTGCTCTGATATGCTCGCCCAGCTTCAAGGTTTTGGTTATGTTAAATAAAATTTGGGCTGCGGCTGATTTATTTCCAACAAGTATGTGTTAGTGTCTTGATTGGAATGAGTCTCCACACATCCCCATGCAATTATTGCAGTGAAGGGGCCAGCTGGATATTTTGTAACAATGTAGACTAACAATTTGGAAGATAGGTAGCTATAGAAAAACAGTACACATTTACCAATAATTAGTTATCATTTTCTGAAATCAAATACATCCAAGTTCTTTTGGATGCAGTTGACCAATGTGTCAAATGTTCAGCTCATTTACTTTGCTATCTTTGAGTAGTATTTAAATCAAATGGGTAACTAAACATTCCTAATATATTTTAACAAACTAGTAAACAAATGTTAAATATAATTGGAAATACCTATTTTGGAAGTAAACTATGCAGAGGCGTTTCTGGGGGGAATGGAAACCTCCCGCTGCTCCCATGCTCCACTTACCTCAGTGGCTTGGCTTGGCAGCAAGTAACTTGGGTGTGGGGGTGCTGGCGATAGCTTGGCACAGAGGGAGCCACCAGGCATCCATCCCGTCCTGCCCTGCTCCAACCTGGTTCAGACGAGTCAAGTCATGTGGGGGAGGAGGGGTGTGGGGGATGTTTTGCACCCCCATGGGTGCCATCTCCTCCTCCCTGCACCGACCCAGCTCAGATGACCTGGGAAATGCAAAATTGCCCACACACCCCTCCTCCCTGCGCCAATACGGCTCGTCCAAGGTGGGTCAGCACAGGTGTAACCCTGGCCTTCATCCCCTGCCTTATAAAATATTGAAGTTCATATTCTTTCTCATGCTATGTGCTGCAAAATGCCAGCTTCCGTGTTTGTATGGGTGGATAGCAGAGTGTCCCAGCCTAAGGCAAGACAGCCTGTTTGCAGAAAGTTAATCTATGAGTTACTCCAGGCAAATATCTGGACATATCATAACAAGGACATGCATCTTTGATTATCTTACCCTACCAGAGTACTCCATTGACATAATGGAATCTGCACATCTCCTGAACACCACACCTCGCTAAGCTGTTTTTGGAAACTCCCTGATACTGTGCTTTTGAGAAAACCTTTCTCCAAACAATTGCTTCTCCTTGCATTTCCTCAACCTATTGATACAATCTCCCTAAACCAATCAATCCCTTCCTAATCACAAGCCTCAGCCAAATTTGAATAACCTGATGGAGGCTCCAAAGAGTTACTCTGCATAAAGCCATTCTGTGCTTCCTGATTTAATCTAAGAGCAATTGACTCCATTGTCCTGGGTACTTAGAACAATAGGTGAGATTTTGATTAGCTCAAACTAGCAAGCCCAGCATGGGAAATTCCAGAGAATTTAGGGAAATGAAACTTAAACTTACCTGTTCCTGCCCCTACCCATGCAAAAGGGTATAAAAGTACTGTGCACCCCAACTCCATTGCTCATTGCTAACTTAAACCTCCCTTGCTCTTGTTGGTGTGAGACACGAATTTGTCCTTCGCCTGGATTCAGATGCTGGTCATTTGAATCCTTGTCTACTTCTAGACTTTCTACAGCTGATTTAGGTAACGTATGACTCCCTGCTTCCCCAAATCCCATTCTATCTTCCCACCTATCTTTTCCTCCCTATCTATATACTTAGGAGCTGTGTGTATGTGTCTTAACATCTCACTGCGTGATTGTTTGCAACCAAAATGTATATAAAAATATTTAAACTGCAGTTTGGTCTTTTGTGAATTCTCTGCAGATACGTTTCAAGACATTTCTGGTATACATAGTCTAAAAAGATCCCTACCCAGCCTGCCTCTAGCATTGCCAAGCTGAGTTATTTTCCCCATTGCTACTTTAAGATATTTGTGTGCTGTTACACTCTTAGCAGCTGGTGGAGATTCCTTAGAAATAAGTTCACAACCTGTGAAAGCTGGGTAACACAGGGGAGGAGGAGATGGCACCCATGGGGGAGGTGCAAAACCGTCCCCACACCCCTCCTCCCCCATGCCAACAGTTACATGTGGTGTACTGTTACATAGGCAAATAAAGCACCTCCTGCCTGGCCATTTGCTCAGGAGTGGCTCCAATCCGAACTTTTTCAGAAGAATTGCTAGTTTAGCAATTTAAAAAAAAACAGGAGGAAATAAAATGGGGCAGACTCATTTTGGGGGCAGGATCTATGCAAAGTCCTCCTATAAATGGGTTTTAAGGCATCCTACACCTGTGTTTGTTTGCCCGTGCAGAATCAGCCAAATCATACTTTTTCTGGAAGACTTCTCATAGTTTCCAGTTGCAGAGTATAAAGGAAAATTAATGGAGATGGTAATGATTTGCAACATTTTTACATATGTCATTCCATATAATTGCATAGAGAAACATTTGACCACTCTGTGGGTTAACCTACCTGTGTTAGTAAAGGATAAATCTTATTTCATGGGGAAGTGGGCTTGGCAATTTTGATTTAAAACAAAGAACACTTTCCTGGGAATAAGCCTCCCTGAATATACTTCAGTAAAATTCTGAGTAGGTGCAAGATTAGTACTAGATACAACACTAGAACCAATAGCAGTATGGACAGGCACATACTATATTGTTCCTGGAGATGATGCATTAGTAGAAATGATTTTTTTGAGAAACACAAAGAACATAACTTTAGGCTTGGCACATTTATTCTATTTAAAATTTCTTTGTATTTTATTCAGATGTGAACCATATGCAAATATACAGTTATGGTAGTCATATGGAAAAGTCTTAAAGGATTTATAGTATTGTGATTCCAAGTAGCAAAAGAGGATTAAGCACATTTTGATTATAAAATGCACATCCTGAAATAACTCTGTAATCTCATTATTTCCCTTGCCCACATTTTCAATGAGGAAAATACAGAGATAATAGTTTCCTCTTTCCTATGTACTTTAAACTAATTTAAGATTATTTTTCTTGATTGTTTTCTTTTTTCTGAAAGCAGTGATAAGCAAGAGGCAAGTGAGTTCTTTAGGAAAGAAAAAAATGAAATCTGGATGCTGATCTAGCAGAATTGAAGAGTGCAACTACAGGGCAGGCACAGAGGCCGAGAAAGCAAGGAAAAGTCAACACAGAATCCAGTATTTAGAGTCATTCTACTTATTTTATGGTTAGTGGGGAAAAATGTTTCCCCAGAGGTGATTTGTGAAGTGGCAAGCTTGATAACCTTACAGAGGAGAATTAGCTTGCCTTTGCAGAGTTAGCCAAGAGTAGCCACACTTGGCTAAACAACTCTAATTGATTTTAAACGTTTTGTGTGTACTCTCATTTGTAATGGTAAGTTGAGTCTTGAACTATACCACTTGCAACAAACTCAGGTCAGTGAAATCTTGTCAAGATCACACGTCTAGTGACTTGCAAAGCTAAGAGGGATGTTTTTCCACCAGCCATTTTCTTCTGGGAACCTCCACAATAGCCCACAGGGTGTGCTAAGAACATGTCTTATAAACTGTGGTGGAAGGAAAGGCAGAGGATAGGTCTTCCATGTATAGAATGATGAGATTTTAACAGGAAAGGGACATTTAAATGTATCTCAATACTTTCTTATCGAATACTGAGGGATTTTTTTTTAAAAAAAACTTTGTACACAAATAATGGTGGAACAGGGAAAGGACAGTTCGAAAATAATTTATATTTGTAAATTATGTAAATGTAAATTATGCAGCTTTCTAATTATATGAATGCTAAACTAATGCTAATAATTTAATGGAATGCCTGAAAAATAATACCAGCATTACTGAAAACAAAGACAAGATACTGCTACAAATAAAACTGCTAGTGGTTTGGGCATTGTTTCAGTAAGTAATGAGACCTTTTATTCTAAACCACATTAGCCATGAATCCAAAAATAAACATTAAAATGGGAAACACATTAGTGTTAAGGATGAATAAAGAAATCAATGAAATACTACCCTCCCCAAGTTTTACTACATGAACAGTTCAATGTGGTTTCTTGAATCTCCTGTTTTGAATAGGAAAACAGATCATTAACATTCCACAAGCAATGCTCTAAAACAGCAAACAAAAAAGCTGATTTAACAGAAATGAGCCTATGTATTTTTTTAACAAGAATGATAATTATTATTTGAAAAACAAAAATACCAATCATATAGTCAGTTCGCCACACACTGTGTTGCTGGCAGAATGGGTAGAAGTCATTAAATCATACTTTTTCTAACACTTTTTCTGAGGATGCTACATTGTATGCACACTGGACAGGGCAGCCACCATTTAGCCGTTTATGAAGAAAGATAAGGACATAAGAACTAGCCTGCTGGATCAGACCACAGTCCATCTAGTCCAGCTCTCTGCTACTCGCAGTGGCCCACCAGATGCCTTTGGGAGCTCACATGCAGGATGTGAAAGCAATGGCCTTCTGCTGCTGCTGCTCCTGAGCACCTGGTCTGCTAAGGCATTTGCAATCTGAGATCAAGGAGGATCAAGATTGATAGCCATAGTGCTTACTTTTCTCTTCCCTCTTTTACCTTGATCTTCTCAGCCATTTTAAAAAGACATTTCTAGGCAGCGGTGAAAGAGTCCTGGTGAGCCTGAAGGCTGTTCCCCTCTGTTTCCATCTGAACCAGTGGACCATGAATTATTACGACCCACAGAATGTGGAGACAGCAACATGGAAACCATTTCATATAATCCAGTCCCACTCCACAAAAACATGTGGGTGAATAAAATGATGCCTAGATATTTTAATCACAGAATATCATTCCTCCTGATGGGATGCTTAATATATGGGGTTACTCATGTCTTTCCTAAGCATATGGTCATGTTGTTTGTACAGATTTCCATTCAGCTTACAACTGTATCAAACTGAAAAACGTTTTATGCTTCTGGCTGAATAAATTCTGACTAAACTACTTTGTATCTCTGGCCATGTAATGACCACAAAAAGACCACAGCCAAATTGATAAGTGTTTGTGCACCCTGAGCTACAACTGATTAAGTCCAAACTAGATATGATGGAGATATTTGTCCATATTTTTAAGCCAAATGATAGCTATGAGGGATCAAACTGGCACCATCTAGGAAGGAGAAAAATGTGTAACCCATTCACCATTGCATGTTTTCACCATTGCATGTTTTCATACAATAGCCCCCCCCACCTGAATGATGTCACTACCTCTTTAAAGAAAATAATTGAACATTTGCCAATCCATTTTCTTTAAAGGACTATAAGAATATCAAGAGTGTTGCAGTGCAGAATTTATGCTGGAGTGGAAACATTTAGCTCCTTCCTATAAGGTTCCACTCAGAATCAGAGTGAACACAGCTGTAATTTTGTTTTGAAAGACATTTCAACTATCAGATCGAAGGTCTCCTAGGGTCACTTCTTATATTAATACTAAATATTGGAGTGGTCGTAGCATATCTTTGAAACTGTTACTTAATAATATTTGGGTTGTAATTGAGAAAATGGAAAGCCAATTATAACTTTCGTAATAAAAAAAATTATAGGCACAGATGCTGATTACTGTTGATAAATTTGTCTTACAAGGGATAGGGGTAGGAATACCTCAGACACATGTGGGGTTATTTGACACAGATAGTAACATTTTGGCTGTATTTGAAAAAATAGAAAGTAAACTGTGATTCCTATAACGATGTTATAGTCATGGATTCTGATTATTGTTGATTACTCTATCATACAAGATTTGTTTTTTTTTTTTAAAAAGAGTGGGTTTAATATGTTTAAACAATCATAGATATCTCCACAATGGGCCTTTAGTGTTTGTGTAAAAAAAAGTGAAGTTTAATTTTTTAAAAAATAAGAGGTAAACAAAATGTGATGTCATCCAGAAGTCTGTCACAGGGATGCCTCCACTATTCAGGGACGCAATGACTTCTGTTTACAAATGTCCTTCGTTTTGCAAATGCAATTAGACTCTTGAAAATGGCAGAAGAGTCTCAGAAGAAGAAGAAGACTTTATTTACAGTCAATGACCAAGTATAGAAGAGTCTCTGGGTGATCTCAGAGATGCCATTCTATCTAGTTGACAGGCAGACAGGCACTGCTGGGGGGTGGCTGAAGCACCATGAGGGTCGATCGACATATTATGGAGCCCTCATGGTTTTTGGCTAAATTGTTATCCATAGAATTTTTTACAATTTGGGGAAATGGGGAATGTATTACAGAAACATTGGAAATGGCTTGACATCACTACATGCGAGTCTTAGTAGGCCACAAACTGAACATGAGTCAGCAGTGTGATGCAGTGGCCAAGAAAGTCAATGCAATTCTGGGCTTATCAATAGGAGTATAATGTCTAGATCGAAGGATGTAATTGTACCACTCTATTCTGCATTGGTTAGACCTCACCTGGAATATTGTGTACAGTTCTGGACACCGCAATTCAAGAAGGATCCAGGGGGAGAGGCCGATGGTCTTTTGCCTGCCTATGCTAGATAGCGAGGCCTTACATCTAGCCTCATCTGTCCATAGCCTGGAGTGACCCTGGACCTGGCATTATTGCTGGAGGCCCAGACCACCCAGGTGGCCCGAGTGGCTTTTTATTACCTGCAGCAGGCATGGCAACTGGCCCCATACCTCTCCCATTCCAATTTGGCCATAGTGATCCTTACAATGGTCACCTCCAGATTGGATTACTGTAACTCACTTTATGCTGGCCTGCCTTTGGCTGTGATCCGGAAACTTAAACTCATCCAATATGCGGCAGCCAGCCTTACAGGAGCATCTAGCCAGGACTGATTACACCAGTTCTGTACCAGCTTCACTGGCTGCTGATCAAGTTCCAGATCATGTTCAAAGTTCTGGCTTTTATCTTTAAGGCCATGAGCAGTCTCCGACCTGCATACCTGAAGAACCACATCACCCCATATTGTCCCACCAGGACCCTCCACTCATTGGAGGAGTATCTGTTAGAAATGCCTGACCTGAAAAGCATCCAGCTGACCTCTACAAGGGTCAGTGCTTTTACAGCCCTGACCCCCATTTGGTGGAATGGGTTTCCTAGAGAAGTTAGGGCCCTGCAGGACTTGCAGGAATTTGCCCAAGTTTTCCCACCTGGACAGCCAGGGAGATTGTAAATATCCCACCTATTGCCTCGGCCTCTCATGGGTTTAGTGGGGCGGGGGGGGAGGGGTTTGTTGCCATCTGTTTTTATCTGTTGTATGTAAGTTATATGGACCTTTTTACTGAATTGACTTATACATTGATGCTATATTATTGGTCCTCTTGTTGTATGCCACCCTGAGCTCTTCGGGGGAGGGCAGGTTATAAATGCAAACAAACAAACAAATTGAACACAAATGTGTTTGAACTGCCATAATTCCAATTAATTTTCATTTGAATTAAAAGAACTATCTGCTGGTATGAAATTAATACATTGTGACAAGGGGGGACCTGCAAGGACTTGCAGGGGGCAACTCATTTCCTCCTGTCCTACTATTTCTTCTTTCCTTTCCCTAAACTCCCCCCCACACACTATCCTCCTCCTTTTCCTGATTTCTTCTCTCCTTCCCATCATTCTATCTGCCATCTGTGTTCAGCTTTCCCATGTTCCCTCCCTTGGCACTCTTTGCCTGTGAAAAGTCTGGCCCAGTTGAACTATGTCAGCTGCTAGACCGGGTTGAGTTGCATAGCGCTTGACTGGCTGGGCCCAGTTGCACTGTTGGGAACTTATTTCCCCTGCATTTACCTAGCCACACTATTTCCTCTTTCTTTCTGGCATCTCCCGTATCTTCAGATTGACCTGTTTCCTTCTCTTCTTCCCATCCATCAGCCATCCTACCTTTTTCTGCCATGTACCTTCAGCTTTCCCTCCTTTCCTTCCCCTGGCAGCCTGTTCCCAGGAAAACTCTGGCCATGTTGCATGAGACCAGCAGCTGGACCAAGCCCAAGCATGTGGAAAGGAACCTGCAAGAACATTCAGGAAGCCCCTCAATTATCCCTGCATCTACCTTCCCACACTATGTCCTGTTTCTGTTCTTTTGGTAGTTCCCATATCAATGTATTGTCGAAGGCTTTCACGGCCGGAATCACTTGGGTGCTGTGTGGTTTCCGGGCTGTATGGCCGTGTTCTAGCAGCATTCTCTCCTGACGTTTCGCCTGCATCTGTGGCTGGCATCTTCAGAGGATCTGATGTTGGAAAAGCAAGTGGAGTATATATCTGTCCAGGGTGTGTGGGGAGTGTCCAGGGTGGGTGGGGAAACCTTGTCTATGAGTAACAAAGGCGGCAACCAGGTCAATAGTTGAGGGCATCTGAATAGAAGTATGAGTAACATACTTTTTCTGAATAGAAGTATGAGTAACATATTTTTCTGGCTGAAATAGTCTGCAGGAGTCTATCGCATACCATGCAGCTGTTGACAAGTCTACATAGGAACCACCAAACGCAGCGCACAGACACGTATCAAAGAACACGAAAGGCACTGCAGACTATTTCAGCCAGAAAAATCAGCAATAGCAGAACACATGATAAACCAACCTGGACATAGAATATTATTTGAAAAAACAGAAATTCTGGACCACTCTGAAAGCCACTACGTCAGACTACACAGAGAAGCAATTGAAATCCATAAGCACATGGACAATTTTAACAGGAAGGAAGAAACTCTGAAAATGAACAGAACTTGGCTGCCAGTGTTGAAAAATACTAGGGTCAAGACTGTGTCAAACCAGCTCCACACAAACACAGGATGACCATAGACAAAAGAAACAGGCCAGGATACTTCTATTCAGATGCTCCCACCAGTGACCTTGCTATCTACAGGGTTACTCCCAGGCTATAGTCTTCATTGTTACTCATACTTCTATTCAGATGCCCTCAACTATTGACCTGGTTGCCGCCTTTGTTACTCATAGACAAGGTTTCCCCACCCACCCTGGACACTCCCCACACACCCTGGACAGATATATACTCCACTTGCTTTTCCAACATCAGATCCTCTGAAGATGCCAGCCACAGATGCAGGCGAAACGTCAGGAGAGAATGCTGCTAGAACACGGCCATACAGCCCGGAAACCACACAGCACCCAAGTTCCCATATCCTTAGGTTACCAGGGCACTAGCGAACTTCCACAGCAGAGGGGAGATTTAAACCTGGTGATTGTTCAACAGCAGTCGCCCCATAAAAGCCAGTTTGGTGTAGCAGTTGGAGTTTTGGAGTACAATCTGGGAGATGGAGGTCAAAGTGTATTTCAAAAATTAGTAATGGTGAAAACAACAATGGTAGGAAAAACAGTCTAATGATATTAGAAACTAGTCTCAAGCCACAAATAGGACATATTCAACCAGCTTGCTAAAAAAAGCAGTCATTGTATTTTTCATAGTTTTTTCTCATGGACATGCAAAGAACCACTTGATCAGATAAACAATGACACTTGTGGGCATGGATCTTCTTTCCCCAGCAGTCTCCTGTGACTGTTGTGGGCTTTCCAGGCTGTATGATCTGGTAGTTTTTGCTCCCAACATTTTGCCCACATCTATGGTTGGCTTCTTCAGCATCATGCCACAGTGAGAGGGATTTCTCTCCATGACACCAGTCTCCTGAAACCTCTGAAAAGCTGATGCTGGGGATAAGAGAACCCATATATACAAAAAACCATGAAGGCTGACAGCTAGAGGGAACTAGGTGAATTTGTCCCTCATTTTTCTTTTCCACCAGTTGTGCTTCTATTTCAATGAAAGAAAGAACAAGGTAGAGGGTTATTTTTATCCATTTCTCCAGCTCATTTACAGTTCCCAGTTCGCATAGATTTTATAAACTGTACTAGCTGTGAATATTTTGCTGAGATTTTATTCCAGATATACTGGCAAATACAAACTTCAACTGTTTGTGTTTTGCATCAGTATAAATAAAAGCAGTCAGTCCTTTGTATTTTCACATCACCCAGCCTTGTCACATTATCAACTTCAAATCAGTTGGTGTAATGTAAATAAATCCATTGGTGATGTTTGTTATAAGAACAGATAATCATCTCCTACTTAGAAAATAACAGGACTGGCTTCAAGCTGTTTCCGTTTTCAAAAACTCTTCAGCATCTTCTGGCATTTATGCTGCAGCAGGAGACTATTATCATGTCACAAAATTCTATTTCATTTACATTAGCACTTTAGGAAGGTATGTACCTGCATAACCAGTTGTGTTGGTAATACAAAGAACTTTGTAAGATGCATGTTATTGCTGAGAATAATTTGAAACCCGTACATCGGTGCTTCCTACTGTAAAGTTTACTAAAGTTGTACATCAGTTTGAGTGGTACTTCAGGATGCAATTTTCAGCACTATTTACTTCAAAGTACTTACGGCTGCTCCATTGCAAATGGTTTGATGCTAGCAGCTTTGGGATTTATCCAGTGGTGGGATTCATCAGGTTCGCACCACTTCGGCAGAACTGGTTGTCAAAATGGTGCTTGTAAACAACCACTTGTTAAATTATTTGAATCCCACCACCAGAACCAGTTGTTAAATGATTTGAATCCCACCACTGGATGTATCCTTTTGCTTCAGGAAACCTGATCCAGCCGTCATTTTTTGAATAGAACATGTCAGGAACATTATGGAAGCAGCCGTAATATGAATCTAATATTCAGATAACAGTAGATACACATATCCTGTGCACAGCTTAGAACTTAAGGCAACATAATTATGAGACACATAGATAACCTGTATATAGATTACAGATGTTACCCAGCTGGAAAAGTTAGTTAGTGACGTCTGCCTCTCAAAAAATATTTTTCCCCAACTGTCATGGAGTGAAGTAATAATTGTCCCAAATATTATTAGTCTAGTGGTGGCTGCCCTTGAAGATGGTCTGGAAGCTGGAGCTGAAGCAGAACATAGTGGCTCAGATGCCAGGGGGTGTCTCAGGATGTCAGCAAATAACACCTGTCTGAGGGAATTTCATTGGCTCTCTATTCACTATTGGGCCCAATTCAAGGCGCTGACATACAAAGCCCTACATGACCTGGGCCTCCCATATCTGAAGGAACACCTCTTCCCATACAGACCTGCCCAGATACTGAGGTCAGGGGGTGGGGCGGGGGTGGCTTGAGGCGGGCTGCTGGTAGCTCCATTGCCTTTGCGATTAAGTGGTTGATTCTTCCAGGTAATGGGATTAGGACTGACAGGAAAGAATTATCAAACAGATAATCTGAGTATGCAATACAGATTTTACTCAACTGGAAAAAGACTTTTTTCCCAACTGTCTTGGAGCAAAGTAATAAATTGTTGTCCTGGATATTATCAGTCTGGTGGTAGCTGGCCTTGAATATGGTCTGGAAGTTGCAGCTGGTGCAGAACATGGCAGTTTATCTGCTAGTGGGTATCTCAGGATGTCAGCATATAACATCCATTCTGAGGGAACTGCATTGGTCCCTATTTGCTACTGACCCAATTCAAGGTGATGGTACTGAGGGTCTTCTCTCCAGTGGCCCCAGAACCTGGTGGTCCCAGGACCCAGAGAGCTTTCTCTGCAGTGGCACTCCCCCTTCCCCAAGAGGTCCACCATGTGCCAACTCTTCTGGAGTTAAGGCACCTGACTAATACTACCTTTGGTGCCCAGGCATACAGCTTAAAACTTTGGGGTGGAACTTCCTCTCCCCATCCCTCCCTCCCTCCTTTCCCCTTATACTCCCTTTTTGTTTTTTGGGACCTGTACCAGCTCTCTCCTGGTTTTAGCCCCAGCACAAACTCAGTAATTTGTTGGGGTGGACTCTATGTGGGCTGAGTAGTTATGCATTTTTAGTAGGAGGGGCTAGGATGGGAGATGGAGATGGTGTATCAATAGAACTTAATATTATTTAATATTAGTTATTAATAGGGTGGGTTTTTTAAAATAAAATTGTATTTTTAGCTGTACTTTTATGATTATACCCTGCTCAAGGACTCTGGTGATTAGTGGGAAATACATGTAAATAAATAAATAACAATTCCCCCCCTTCAGATATTGAACTAACTTTGTAATACCTTGAACTTAGCTCTACTGTCTCCAAGTGTAATTTAAAGTTCGACCCACTAACATCTGTATAGAAAGTGAAGTCTACAAATGAACTCTTGATTCATAATAGAATTGGTAACATAAGCTCTTTAATAGACAGGGCCTGTAAAAATTTTGAAGAAAAGTTTGATCTCTTTGATATTAATATATTTTTGAAGTTGGAATCAATTGGATTCACTGTCCTCCAAAGGTCAGTTTATAAAATGCTTATGTATGTACTGCTTTACTACAGTAGTCCTGCTGTAGTAAATAATGTAGAGACAGTAAATTGTGAGGAAAAACTGTAGAGGCATCTGTAGGTCCATTCTGCACAGCACAAATAAGATGTCTGGGGGACATTTTTTGTAAAAGGCAGCTTCTTCTTCTTTTTGTCTGAATGACACAAATAAGAAGTCCTGGGGACGTCTTTAAAAAAGCTACATCTCATTTTTTGCCAAGGTAGTAAAGGTTTCAGAGGAGAAAAGAGGGTTTTTTCTCACCCAACCATGAAGCTCTCTGGTCAGTTTCCTCTCTGTTTGCACCTTACATTTTGTGTGCTGCTGAAGGGATTCTCCTTGCCTCCATTTGCTGAAGGTTGCCCCAGAACATTTGCTCTGCAGGCTTCAATCCTGGGTGCCTTTCAGCCCAAAAAGTACATAGTTGTACTCAGCTTGTCTGGCAATATATAATTTTCCTTTTAAAAAATTTTCAGTGAGGTGTATGTGAAGAAATGCAGACGTGCATAAGAGAATCTTAGCTGTGCAGGATTGGGACTGCAGAGGGCAGGTCTATCCAATGCTACTTAATGGGTGGAAGATCAGTCCTTTGAGCGACTAATATTCTCATAAACATGTCTGCATTTCTTTGCACACACCTTAACCCAACTAGGCCCAGCTGTTTGCTACGGTTCAACAGCAGCCATTCTATGCACAGCGGCAGAAGCAGCTCTTGCTGGTGGAGGCTTGGGACCGCTCGCACAATATCATTTGGGCAGCCCTGAAGCTGCAGCAAACCGCAGAGGTGGCTCTGCATGGAGCCGCCTTGGGTTTGTCCAATTCACCTACCTATCCTCCCTGCACAGCTTTGGATGGCTGGAGGGACATGCTCACGCTGCCCTCCAACCCCCAGGGGTCGGAGGCCAGCGTGGGTGTGTCCCCCCAGCCATCTAGAGCTGTGCAGGGAGGAGAGGTAGGTGACCAGAGGGGACCAGAGGGGCCAAAAGGTGACCAGAGGGGACCAGAGGGGCCAAAAGAGGTGCCCTCACGGCAGTGCGCTTCACACCATGCCGGCGAGAAGACACTGCTTTTGAAAAAACTCAGCTTGGGGAGCAAATTTCAAAAGTGGCATTTTCGCACCAGTGTGGGGGGATGACCATGCAAACTGTGCGAACAGCAACCCAGAGAGAGAGAGACAACTGTGCACCTCAGAGACAGTGTTTTTACTGTCCCTAGGATGCTGGTTTTCGGCTGTGTGGAAACGGCCTATGAAAGCTAGTACAGTGTAGCTGTTATAACTTCAGAGCAGCATCTAGAAGACCCATGTTCAAATCCCTATTTTTCTGTGGAAGGCCAGTCAGTGAATATGGACCAGCCACATATAGTCTAACCTACTTTATAAGGCTTTTGCATGAATAAAAAGACAGAGAAAAGGCTAATGTAAGCTGCTTTGATTCTGACTGTGGAGACAGATTGCAGTTTTCCAAAGTAGAGGCTACAGATGTAGTAGTTAAGAGTGTTGGAATGTAATCTGAGTTTGATTCCCTGCTCCTCCACATGAGTTACAGACTCTTATCTGGTGAGCTAGATTTGTTTCCCCATACCTACACATGAAGCCTGCTGGTGACCTTGGTCTAGTCAGTTATCTGAGAACTCCCTCAGCCCCACCTACCTCACAAGATGTTTGTTGTGGGAGAGGAAGGGAAGGCAATTGTAAGCCCCTTTCAGGATTCCTTACAGTTTAGAAAAGTGGGTATAAATCCAAATTCATCATCATCATCTTTTTTCTTCTTCAGGGGAAGAATGGAAAACTTATGACAGAGGTGTAGATAAAGGTAAGTTTGGCTGTTGGGTGAGAAGATTTATTTTATTTCCTTCCCCTTAAGGGCTCAGAAAGGCTTCCTATGGTAGAAATCCCATAGGGTTGCCAACTCCATATCTGGAAACTCCTAGAAATGTGAGAGGTGGAGCCTGGAGAGGGTGGGGTTGAAGGAGGGGTGGGCCTCAGAGTGGTATAATACAATATATTCCACCCTCCAAATAAGCCATTTTTTCCAGGCAAACTGTTGTTGCCAACTATTAAGTGAGAGATGGAGAACACTCAGAATTGCAACTGATCTCCAGATGACAGAGATCAGTTCACCTGGATAAATTGGCTGCTTTGGAGAGTGGAGTCTATGGTATCATATCCTGCTGAGATTGCATCCCTCTTCAAACCTAAACTTCCATGCTCAAGTCACCAAGAATTTCCCAAGTTGGCAACTCTAAGAGTGGAACTGACCACTGTAATTGGAAGAGCCTTTAGGATTCCAGAGGAGCTAATGCAGCAACTGCTGCAGTGTGTGGGTGGGTGGTGGGGAGGGGAGGGGAGGGGAGGGGGAGAGCAGGCATGTGGTTTGGAGGGTAATGCGGACAGAAAGAGAGAGCAAATGACAGACATGGAAGAGATAGTAACAAAATGGATTTCAGAAGGGAGAAAGAGTGAGAGAATGAGAGAAGGGCAAAGAGGAAGAGGCGAAGGCAGGGGTGATGGGATAGCTGCTCCTGCAAGTTTCTTGTAGATCCCCATATATTTCACATGTCCCAAAGGCTATTTTCTGAAAACCAAATCATAGAAGGCAAGAATTTAGATAGAAGTTTCTCCCTAATTTGCATACATATGTGTTTTGTTGGCATGCAGTTTTTCACTTGGTGTAGCAGTCTGATATCAGACAGTCTACTTACTCACAGTACTATCATCTCATACTAATTCATACTAAAGGTTTAGTCTTTCTCTTCAACATTTTTTCAGAATTATTTGATCTGTAGAAATCATACCTATTTCATTAGAACAAATAAAAATCTGTATTACAACTTATATATATAGAAGATGGAAGAAAGGGGAAAAGGCTTAAGGCAATGCATAGGCTGGTCTTATTCACTTTCCTTCTAACACAAACAAAGAATGGACATAGTTGGCTTTCCTCCAGCCACCAGTGATACAAAAAGAAAAGAGACTCAAATTATTGGATGGAGCTACAACAGAGCATGAAACATAAAATTTTATACATCTAAGAGAAAAATCCTGTTGAAGAAGTTTTGCTTGGACACCATGAGACAAAAAAAAGTCATGAATATTCTTTGAAGGCCAGAATAAATATTCTGAGGGAAACCAATCCTCTTTCACCTCCCAGTTATCAGCTTCTGAGTTTACCAAGATGTATTCAGACTTTAACAGGGCAATTTTACTTAATTGAGAAGTTCAAAGGTGGTACAGCTTTTCTTCAGAACTGTTTTTCAGTTCTTGTCTTGCTATCAAATATCCAATATTAGGTTGAAAATGTGTCTCACAGGCTAATAATGTTAAACTACATGTGTTTAGCTGATTATGTAAAAAAAAAACCCCAAGAAATATACAGGAGTGCCATGTTGAAGGCAGCAGATAACTATATACAAAGTCATTTTATTTGGATATTATTTAAGGATTTTTTTTCATTTATATCCTTGATCTATTATCTGATTAAAAGTTAACTGCAAGTTTATGGCTATTGTTCTCGGCTGCTCTGCACTTTTATTAGACGAGGTTTTAATTATACTTCCTATTATTGCAATATACAAACAGAGAATCTATTAATATGTCTCTATCCCATGCTGATAAAATGCCTATCTCAAGAGAAAAATTTCTATGGAAAAGTATTCACTGAAGATCTATTGAAAGTTAATACTTCCATTTTCAGCAGTGTTTCATTTATCTCTCCAATGAGAGCAGCAGTAAATGAATTATGCCTGAACTACATTTATATTTATTTGGGGTGAAAAGGAGAAAGTCACTGAACCCAACTCTGATCTTATGACAGTGAATGGGAATTGTGCCATTAATTTCAACAATAAGTACTTCAGAGTTATAAATTGCAGTTTCATAAAGTTCAGAGGCATGTCTAATTTCAAAAATATGAGCAAGGCTAATAAAACGAATAGGGCTGGCAAGATTATGAATACTAATCAATATGTATGTATCTCTAAGAATGCCAGCAATATGGTTTATTCCAGACTCAATATAGAACCTTTAATGAATCAGGCCCTCTGGAACATTGCCTTGAAAGTCATGAGGACAATTGTAAAATATTTTTGTGCAGTAAGAGGTGAAGTTGCCCCCTTGGCTTTAAAGGTATATTATGCCAAGTTCTCAAATCAGATTTTTGTATGCTTCCGATGCAACTTCCAAAGTATTTCTATCATCTGACAATACCAAAGCTCAGAAGAGTTTTTACTTTGTAAGAATGAATGTCCTTCCCTTGTCAGTTTTGGGGGGGCAGATATAAAGAAGTGCCATACTCAAACAGAACATGTAAGTACTCACATGACAAAGTTGAAACTATTGAACATATAATCATGGAGTTTAATAAGCTGAGGGCCAGTTTAATTATTCCTTTATTTAAAACTAGCGGGGCCCAGCCACGCGTTGCTGTGACTTATTGTGGTGAAATGGAAAAGGAACAGTAGCAGCAAATCAATTGCAGAGGCCAGCAGTACGTGCTCATGCAAACACGCAGCCTGATACTGTGTGATGTCATTGATGTGTGTGCCCGCATTCCTTGGAGGGGGGGGGAATGGAAAGGCACACCTCCCACACATCTAGGCTGGCTGGTCATTACCTGGGAGTAAGTTTGGTTGGTGGCAATGGGTGTCACTTCTGAGGAAACCCTCTGAGGGGCGCGATGCAGCCATTCAAAGTATGTCATGGTTGCTGTACCGAGCTTACTCCTGAGTAATGCGTGCCTGGTTTTCTTAACTGTAACCGCAGTATTCAGGGAATCTAGGGTACCTGGCCCCTCCCTCCCATCCCTTGCATGTCGCCCCTCATTCTCTTCCCTCCATCACTTATCTTCCCTTGCATGCCACCCCTCCCCCTCCCTTCCCTTTTCCTCAACTAGGGTGTGGGTGGGTCATATGAAGATGCTGGGCCCCCTGTCTCCCCTCCCTTGCATGCCGCCCCTCACTGTTTCCCCTCTCTCACTTCTCTTCCCTTGCATGCCTCCCCCTCCATCCCTTCCCTCTCCCTCCCTCTCTTCCCTTGCATGCCACCCCTCCCCCTCCCTCCCTTCCATCTCCCTCATGTGTATGTCCGTGTATGTGTTTCACTTCCACTCGAGTTACTTCCTATGTACTGTTTTCACTGCTCATATCTGGCCGTCTGAGTGAACATTCTAAGCAGCACGAACATTCTAAGGGTGACAGTTACATACAGGCAGCTGCATGTCCTTCACCAGGGAGCACCAGGAAAAAGGCGTTTTACCTGGGCCAGGTGTGAAATTTCAGGTATGTGAACGTATAAAAACACTCTCGCCTGGCTGACTATAGTAGCTGGGAATTTTCAGAGGAATTGGCCCAGCAGTTACTGAGTTATACTATCATCAGCAAAAACACTGTTAGCTTTTTATATATATAGATATGGAAATGTCCATCAAAGCATCTGGCAGTACAAGGTTAAAGTAATGTGGCTACTATAAGATATAAACAATTCTGTTACTTCGTCTGTGACAAAATTTATAGGGGAAATAATTAAATACCAGAAGAATAATACTAAAAACCATAACTTTGTTTTTAATGTAATTAATTGCAAGTTTCTCTTCTTTGCCTTTTCAGTCCAACTCTAGTGACAGACATTAAGACCATATTGTCAACGAACAACAGAATTGGGATCTTCTGCTGACCTACAGAGGGAGAAACTAACATCGAACCTGATAACTTCGGTACAATACTACAGAAGGATACGTGTTACACCCAGCCGCTACGTATTTTAATCCCCGTGCAAACTATTCCGTAATTAGTAAGTGTACAATAATAACATATCATGATTAACATACATATATCAACATCCATAACCACATTCCTTCTCTCATAAAGAGACATGGCTGTCCTGTACACAAGCTCACCATCCATTAAACTGGGGTCCAATCCTTATAAGGACAAGTAGAATCATCTGCATCAAAACAGAATACGTGCTAATGTGCCGTTTTCAAAGATATTCTTCCTCATTAATGTGATTCTCAGCTGTTGCATTCATTTCTTACAGTAGGGGTCTGTACATATTCAGTGGACATGTACACAAATCATTAGAAATTATGCAGACAAATATTGTAAATCATTAAGTTTTCTCCTATGCATTTTCTAGAGCAGTGGTGGCGAACCTTTGGCACTCCAGATGTTATGGACTACAATTCCCATCAGCCCCTGCCAGCATGGCCAATTGGCCATGCTGGCAGGAAGGTTAATGGCCCCCACATTATATTTAATATCCTTATCTTATTGCAGGAATTAATTTATAAATGTATAACAATATTAAAAGTATAAAATTATTTATAGGCATTATCTATGTAATCCATTCTACAAGACATTAAAAATAGTACCTAAAATATATATATTTGCTATCTATCCTACTTTCCTATGTATCATACTGAAATCAATTGTACATGTAATGTTCAAATCAATTAAATAAATTTCCTATGAAAGTATTTCCTAAGTCTGTAATTTGCACATGCCCTTTATACTTACATGCATTCAAAGTGACTACATCACATCTTTGAAGGACCCCTCCTATCTGTGCCAGTAACTAACTGCAGCTAGACTCTGGGGCTGTAGATGGATAGAGAACTGGTTGGAGAAGCATACTCAAAAAATAGTTGTCGATGGCTTTTCATTTGATTGGAGGGAGATATCTGGTGTGGTGCCAAAGGACTGGGTTCTGGGCCCAGTATTTCTCAGTATTTTATATATGATCTGGATTAGGGGATGAAGGATTACTCATTAAATTTACAGATGATACCAAATTGGAAGATGTAGCAAGCATTCCAGAAGATAGAGACAGAATTCAAAGAGACCTGAACACACTAGAAAAGTGAGCAGGTGTGAACAAGTAATTCAACAAGTGCAGAGCTCTACATCTGGGTAACAAAAATGAAAAGCACACATACTGGATGCAGATACAATGTGTATGAACAAATCTTGGAGTATGGGTGAACTGTAAGCTAATTATTAGCAGTCAGTATGATGTAGTGGCAAAATGAGTAATGTGGTCTTGGGGTGTATCAACAGAGGCATAATGTCCAAATTTCAAGATATTGTAGTCCTGTTGTATATCACATTGGCCAGACAGCATCTGGACTACTATGTACAGGTCTGCAGGCCGCATTTCCAAAAGGATGTGGACAGAATAGAGTCAGTTCAGAGGAGAGCATGAAAATGATCATGAACCTGGGAACCAAGCCCTGCAAGGAAAGGCTGAAGGACTTGGACAAGTAAAGGTGAGTGAAAACATGATCACTTTGTTAAAATATTTGAAAGGTTGTCACTTAGAGGAGGGAAGGGATCTGTTCCTGTCAGCAGCAGAGGATAGGACTTGCAATAATAAGTATGTACAAACTAGAGTGGACAGGTACCAGCTGGGTATTAAGAAACATTTTTTTACAGTACTAATAGTTCATCAGTGGAATCGACTGCCTACAGAGTGAACTCCCCCTCACTGGCTGTCTTCAAGCAAAGGCTAGCTGAACCCTTGTTAGGGATGCTGCCAGGCTGATCCTGTATTGAGCAGGATGTTAGACTAGGAGCCTGTATGGTTCCTTTCAACTCTATGATTCTAAGTTCCATCATTTCATAAAGTTTTTAATATAAAGATCCATTTTACTTTGTATCTGATAAGGACAGAAATTTAGAGGAGCAGTTGTTGGTCTTCACAGCAAAAACCATGGAACAACTTCTATCATCTTCTGCAAGCCAGAGTTATTGGCTAGAGTATTTGTTTAGCCTTACTAATAGCCTTACTAATGAGGAATTCAGTTCATGGGAGGCCTTATGCTTTAGTAAAGAAACAGAAGTCCTTTATTGTACACCATATTGAACACCATAATGGATAAGAAAGAATAGAGATAGCTTTCTTAACTACCTGTCTATGATAGAAGTAGAGATAGAGAGGCGCATATTTTGCCCTTATGGAGAATAGACAAAGAAAAAGAGAAGACAGAGGGATTAACCAAAGTACCTCTGAGAATAGAAGTGTTGGCTAAAAGGACAGCAGCAAAGAAATTCAAAGCAAATGGTGCAAAGAGTTCTGGCATCTTTATCTTTCTAGCTCTGTTGATTAAAGTCTGTGTGTACTTGTATGAAGAAGCACTATATTGTTCATTCATTCCAACAAGAATAAGGGCTGGCCTGGTCCCTCAGTAAATTCATAGGTCATGCCAAATAGGGAGTCAGGTAACAGAATGGCCTTGGACAGAGATAACATGCATAGAAGCTGTAGTATAGCACGGTTTCTAGCAATATAGAAATAGTTTAAGTCATAACTCATATTAGTATATATGTTGTGGGAGTATCAGAGAACAACAGGAATGTCCAGTGAGGGGTATTCAAAGATGGAGTTTATTGGTTGAGGGTCACCAAGTAATCCTGTTTATGAGAAAGCTGTAATGATTTTTCTGATATTCTTTGTTATTATTAAAATGTTAACATGTAACTAAATATTCTCTAATAGCATTCATGTGTCTACTGTACACAGACCTAAAAAAAAATTTAGGATGTAACTATTTCTGTGAGAGCAATAATCTGGCATGGGAATAGTAACCATTTGTCTAGGGCTTCTGATATCTGAGGCAGGCATGACAAGAGTCAGCAGAAATAACTTGCTTAATTTTACTCTTAATTTAACAACTGGTATAATCTTTTCCAACTACAAGTTGTCACAAACGTATTAGAAGTAGCAGAAAGCATTATTGGACAAAATGAATATTATATCTTCTGCTATAAACAAAGATAGGGTAACTCATAGGGTAACTCAGTCCATTTGTACATGCAGAAGACAATGTATGGTTTGGAAGTCTACATTCATATAAACAAGGCATGATCCCAGACATAACTGGGGTTTTGCTTCTGCAGGTTGAGGGGAATGGCAAGAATGGAAATGTTGTGTCTGGAGTGGTTCTGTGCTGTGTGGGTACAGCCAGTGGTTTTCTGGCGGGAGCCCAGCCATGTCTAGCCAGCTGACCACACTCTGCTGCCTGGTTTGCTTGAAGGTGTGGACCAGAGGACCTTGGATCGGGGGTTTCCTTTGCGATCTTTGATCTTCCCTTTCCCTTTATATCGCTGCAGTCAGTTGTCATGGCCATCCTTATGAAATTCAGCTGAGCACACTCTACTTGAGTATTGGTTGCAGCAGCAGTAACTAGGAGTAATGTATGGGTGATTGTTGTGGTGGCAGCAGTTTGGGCAGTAGCACAGAGGAGGACAAGCATGTCATCCAATTCCTGGATCTGTCCCTATGCCATGCCAATGTTCAGGTACTGTAATCAATAAAGCTGTGGCTTGTTTCACCCTGACAGTTTCTGTGTATCATTTTCACCCTGCGCATCCTGCTCTCCCCTAACCCTCACCTTCCTTTAGGACCACAATCCTTATGTTTGGCAGGGTGCACAACTGAATTCAACCCCAATAGTCTTTCTGATTCAGGTGTTTCATTGTAACCTTGCTGTGGAGTAGGAATTCAACTCCAGAGCATTTCGTTCCCGAGCCTACCTGCACCTTTCCGTGAGCCTGGCTGTCCCATACATTTAGGGAGGCTATGAATTTAGCTACTTAACTGCTTGACAGACAAATTTACTTTGTCAGAGGTGTTGATTAGATGGGAGCTAAACATTCACTTTATGCAGCTTATGTTGAACAGTATGAAATGTCTGTCAGAGTGGTTTGCAGAGTGTTCTTGCAAAACTTGACATGTGCAAGGTCACCACTGATTCAAACTGATTGTTAACATTGCCATCCCAAGGGACTATTTAGATGCACATCGAAGGTTAGGATTTTATTAAAAGAGCATTCACTTATGAGTGATTTATATGATTTGTCACTGATTTGTTTGAACAATTGCTTGCTGAGTGGAGCAGTCATTCAACATGGATGAGCAGATGTAGAATTCCCTTGGGCTGGATCAGAACATGAATGAACAGAAAGCCAATTGTGTTGTACTGCATAGTTAGTGAAGCACCCTACCAGTTAGCTACAAACAGGTAGACAAACTAATAACTGAAAAATAAGCTCCTTTATTAGAAATAGTGAACAGGACATGAGTCTTACTTATGCATGGTAAAGCATCCCTTCATACATCTTATTTTTACCTACACCAGGTAGTAATCTAATCAGAAGCAAGGTCAACAGATTTAGCTTGAAGGGGTTTTTTTATTATATATCCTCAGTAAGATGCTTAGATGATGCCTGGCAAGTTCTGTGGAGTGCCAACTAGGGAGGAACCCCTGATATGCGAACACTCTCAGACAAACCTTCTTCGTCTCTAGCACTAGCCGTTGGTCACATATGTTATTCCCAAGGGAAGGGACTTCCAGGTTTGAATTAAAGCTACTGGAACCATGGATTTCCCTACATTGTAATGTTTTGGTAGAGTTCAGCCCAGCATTAATTGTCCTTAGCTCCTTGAATATAGCTGCCACGGTATCTGCCAAAAAAGGAATCACACCTGCAGAGAGTCAGAGAATCCCCCCCAGTTCCATTGGTGAGGGGTGGCTTGGCATCGCATAATGTGAGTCAGAGTCATGTTAGGCATGGAGGGAGACGGTGGAGGTGTAGTATCATTACCATACTCTCATATGGAGAACTTGTCAAGCTTCGGTGAGCCTCCTTTTTTTAGATTTCTCTCTGCATTAAGGCCCTCCTCTATAATAGTCAGGGAACTGCTATCCGAGATTAGAAAACTCTTCAGCTTATGTAGCTTGAAGGGGCCTCTCCCACATCCCAAAGGGCTGGAACCGATTTTCTGTGGGGATTGTGAACTCTCTCCTCCTGGAGAGCCTGACTTTTGCTCCACTGGCACTTTGTGAGCAAAAGAAGTTGCCAATTTTTTAATTGTTTGGAGCATGGATTGGGGCTAGTATCTTCCCTATCACGACAACGTTTTCTTACAGCCCATCTCACAATAGGGTTTAACTTGCTGCAATGCTACTAGAGGTTTCTCAATAGCGTAGCTTGTCAGCTCCTGCCAGCTTGGATAGTTTGGTAATTTATGATGTTTTTAACTTAGCCCAGAGACCGTGGCTGTAGATTTGCCTTGGAAGTAAATTATCATCTCCACACCAAAGCGTAGGCAGCTCCTGCTGAAGAGTGAGAGTTAAGGTTGAGGTAATTTATAGAATTGTTTTGCAACCTCTCTACTACCTACACTAAGAGTCAAATTCTTCCACACAGCTTTTTGCACCAGCTTCTTCCCTAGGCTTTAAAGGGGGGGGGTGACCTTACCCAGAATAACTTGGAGCCTTCGAAGGGAGATAATAGTAATTTACAAGAAAATGTTTGCTGGCAGCGGCTCCATACAGCCCCCCCCCTCCAGGCGGACGCCATGTCTTCCTCTCTAATTGATTAGTTAAAACTTCCCTTAAAGCTTTTGGGGAGTTCCTAAAGAGCCTTAAGAAGCTTGAGAAGATTCTAAAACAAAACAACAACTGAACCCCAATAGGAAACAATAAGCAACAGTAAAACAAATTAAGATAGGAGCTAGTCAGTTACTAAAAAAAAAAAATTTTTTTTTTTATAAACCTTTTTTAAAAAAAAAGTTAAACGGGCAATTCTAATTACCCCTAATAATAAAGGGAGGCTGGTTTCAAGCCCATGTAATAAAATTGTTAAAAAGTTAAAAAAAAATGCCTAAAGCTAAACTAGAATTAAGAAGCCAACAATGGCTGGAAGAATGAAAATGGAGTTTAAAAGGATTTAAAAACAAACTCAAATAACACAGACCCAGTAAATGGGAGGCACTTGTGGCAACTGGCATGTTGCCGCATTAAGCATGAATGATAAAACAATTTTGCAGATTAAAAAGAAGAGCTGAGTAGATAAAAGTGAGTGAGAGTAAAAATAACTTTTAGAGCTTATCTTCTGCAAAAAATCTTGCGGATGGACGCTACAAGTCAGGGAGGCGACCACTACGGAACAGACAGCGAGACGAGATTGAACCAATACTTCATGTCCAGACTGGCAGCTTTCCAGCTATTATATATCAAGAAATATATGTCAATATTTGTATTGCAAAACAGTTTATATATATTTTTGTAAATATTGCTAGAAAAAAATTTATTGTCAGGGATGGGGAATTGGTAGGCTATCAGTTCAGGTGACAAATAAATTTTGCTCTATCGATGGAACCAGCATTTTTAAACTGTTGTTTCCTTTTACTTGTTCTGCTGCTATTTTACTGTGATGGGATAGATTGAAAATGAACAGGAAATTTTTAAGAGACTTACACCATGATCAATCAGTAATTTCCTATTCTGATAAAAAAAGAACTAGGAAAGAAGTGTGCCTGTCATCGTGTATCTAGCTGTGTAGGGCAATAATCACAAAAATAAGAAAACTGCTTGAAATGATATAATTTTACAAGAAGCTAAAAATTACCTGATTCTTTTGGAGCAAAAGGCATTCATTATTAATGTTATCAGATAAATTTTTGAAAAGTTCTGTATGAAAGTAATGATGAATTGGTCCATGCTCCTGAAAAGATACCTGAAGACAATGTTGTTGCCCCAGTTTTGTAGGGTACTTTTTTACTTAGATGGTACAGTGCAAGCAGACAGCCACTGGCAAAGACGACCCAGAAGGCTATAGCAACAATCAAGGTCAGTATGAACCTGTCTTGAAGTTGTTCCTGAAGTTTATAGGAATGCTACAGTTTCAGTTTCACTGCTAAGTGGAAACTAACAGTGCCAGGGGAAATGATGACATTTTCTGAGCTTGCAGGAAAGTGAAAGACAGTTCAATACTCTTTGAAATAACCTTTGGCAGCCAAAGATTAATTATGTCAGATTTCATTTATTGTAAAAGCTTCTGATCTCTCAAGTATATCTTAGGACCCAATTTAATCTAAACTCTTTGAATTTGAGGACTGTGCAGCTCCTCTGTTGCAAAGTACTATAGATATAGTAAACACAGTTTAGTTTATGTTTTTAATGTTACTTGAGTGGTGAAATCATATTAGCATATTTTACTTTTCATAATTTTTTCTAGCTCAACTGATGTATAAAAGCTGAATGTGCACATCTACTTATGTAAATAAAGGCCAACCAAACCCAACCATTTGAAAATACATGTGGTGAAATCACTTGAATCAAAATTGTCTAAAAATCAGCATAAGAATTTACTTTACAAATGCCATCAGCTTTTTAGGTCATAAAGAGGGGTCTTCATATCCCCCTTTAACTGCAAAGAAGTAATCTCATCACAAGTTCCATCATTGATTTGAATTTCCTCTTTTGATTTCATTTGGAATTTCCCACCCATCTTCATCAGTAAATCCCAATATGTTAGCCATGTATTTCCTTGTTCACTATTGAATAACTATCTTGTCTCCATTCTAGACACCCATAGTGATGTCCTCAGGTAAAATATCTTCCTGCATTTATTTCATATTCTATATAATGAATTTCTGATGTAATGTATCCTAATTTCTTTGTTTATGTCCCTATATCCTGTAAAATTTGGCCACAAATAGTAATGCCATCCCTTGTCCATCTTACATTTCTCCAGCATTAACACCTTATCCTCCTTTAACCTCACCCAAGTCCTTATCCAGCTTAGTGCTGCAGCATTATGATATTTTTGTAGGTCTGGCAATCCATATCCCTCCCTCTTTTTAGTCTTGATTATAGAGAGGTGGAAAATATCAGGGGAATGGACAGATTTAGATAGAGCTTTAACGATTAATATCACTAAAACTACAAGTGTACTGTATAAATTACAGTAAATTGATCTGTCAAACAATATGACTGACGTTGAACAAATTCTTAATCCCATTTTAATTCCTGAACTAGTCCCCCTTGAGCTATCTAGCCTTAGAAAGGACAATTTAATATCGCATGAAGAACAACCAGAAGTTTCTCGGGATCAAACACCTCCCTCTATCTCAGCCATACCAATGGCTGAATCTAACACCACAGTTCAGAACCACCCACACTCCATCATGCTTAATGGGAGCATTTACCATGTTACTTCTGGCAACCTCAACAAAATTATTCATCTAGACTGACTATTATCTTCCAACATTCCTGTACTGAAATGTCTCTCTTGGAACGTGGCAGGATGGTCTAGACTTCTCGGGGATACTGTTTTTAGCAGCTATCTATCCAAATTTGATCTAATTCTCCTACAAGAAACCTGGAGCCCTAACGCCATTGGTTTGAAGGGTTTTTCTGCACATTTTCTCCCAGACACAAGGGAGAACAAGAAGGGCAGTTTTAGAGCCGGCTTATGCTGTTTAGTTTTCAACAAGCTTACATGCCAGTTCATGCCACTTTATGATTGCCCTCCTTTTGCCCAGGCGGTTCTGTGCCACTCTGCCTGGCTTACTCAGTATATTTTTGTGTCCAGGGGTGGCAGCATCAACCCTACCCCTGGCCAGCTACGAAGTTGTCTTCAAGGCCCTCAAGCCAGCAGAGCCGATAGAGGAGTCACCATGGCAACCAGCTACAGCTGACAGCCAAGACAAAACATGAGACTCTGATGCTGTCCAGCTGGGGGCAAATGGCAGCTGGAAGAGCTTGGCTGAGATTGCGAGATAAGCAGCCATTGGGGAGAGGCGGGGCAGGAAGCAACGGGGTTCAAAAAGGGGGAGAGTCTATAAAAGGGGAAGAAGGGAGGAGGGTGGGGCTGGCTGTAGTGTTTGGGAGAGGGAAAAAGCCGGTTGCTTTGGCAAGGTTTTGTGAGGAAAAGAAGTGAGGGAGCAAGGGAACTCAGTGGTTCATGGAAGGGTTTGGCAGCGCATTTGCCTCAACCCTAAGGGACAGGCTGGAATAGTGTTTGTTCCTGAAGTGGGTGGTGAAGAGGTTTTAGCTGCCAAACACCTGATTTAGAGCCAGCTGAGGAATCTTAAGGACAGCCTTCACACCAGGGAAAAGGAAAGAGAGACCACCACTCTGGCACCAGTGGTGAGGATGGCTTTAATAATTGCTGTGTTAGGAAGGAGGGCCGGCACACCTAAACCCAGGTGGGGCAGACCTCCACATTTTGCCAATACATGTTTGCTACCGTGCTTGGATACTCTTGCACTCACATCTCAATGGACTCTGTTTTCTAATTACCTTGACTCTTTGATTTGGTCAGAAGGTATCTTTAATGGCACAAATTGCTATCAATGGACATAGATCCCCGTCTACTCATACTCATTCGTAGAATGTATTCCAACACAAGCTGCAGAGTTTGCTACAACCTCGCAGAACGTTTAACATCTGATACTACCTCTAACAGAGGTGTTAAATAAGGCTGCGTATTGACCCCTCTCCTGTTTAATTTGTTCATCAGTGACCTGATACCCCATCTTTTGAAAATAGAAGGCCACAATCCCACCTTGAACTTACAGAAGATCCCTGCATTACTATATGCAGATGATGCAGTTTTGCTTTCGCAGACAAAAATTGGCCTCACCCGCAGCCTCCATGTATTTTCTGATTATTGTAAATGCAATGCTCTGGAGATAAACTATACCAAATCTAAGATTATGGTGTTTGTCAAATCTTGGTAACCTTCTTCATGGAAAATCAATGGGAACATATTAGAACAAGTGCCATCTTTCCACTACCTGTGGGTGATGTTTCATTTCAATCTGAAATGGTCACCTCAACTCAGCCACATTACCACCCTTGCAGTTAATTCCAAAGATGCTATATGGGGCCTCAATATGGGCAGCCCAATTAAAGACCTAGAAAGAATTCAGTCCAAGATTTTTCGTAATCTTCTCAGACTCCCAACTGTGTTGCAAATGTCAGCCTATGCCTAAAAATTGGTTTAAATCTTATGACTACAAGAGTCTAGATATCAGCCTTGAAATTTTGGGTGCACCTCCATCACAATGCAAGACCAGGCAAGTTAACATGGCACACGCTTGCAGATTCATACTGCTCCAAATGGAACCAACAAATTATAAATTATATCACAACCTTAGGTTTCTCTGTGGAATTTTTCTCCAACTCGGATGAGTTCAGTGTCTTTTGCAGAAACAAAAGAGTACTTGATTTGGAAAGACAAAAACTGCTATCTGAAACTAACAGACCTTGCTCATCATTGAGCTATGGACTTCTTCCACCTGATGGATCCCTTCCGGCCAAAAATCTCTCATTCCCATTACTGAGACAATTCTTTATGCAAGCTCGTCTAAATGTCCTCCCTTCTGCAGTTCTCCATGGCAGATTCCTTCAGGTCCCATTACAAGCAAGGACTTGTCAATATTCGCCCAACCAAGTGGAAACAACTGCTCATATATTCCTGCATTGTCCTCGCTATACAGAACTCAGGAGTCTCTACATTGAACCTCATATTAATTCATGTCTTGCCACTTCTGACCAAGACAAGCTACGTTTGCTTTTGAATGACTGCTGCACTAAAAGAACTGCAGACGGAGCAAAGTTTTTGGCAACAGCTTTATCAACAACTGCACAATCCTGTTGATCACCTAATAACCTTTTCTATTGTTATTGTTAGTCTGATTCTTGTTTTATCCTATGGCTAATAAAGGTAATGATGATGATGATGATGTGCTTGATAGAATGAGTCATCAAATTAGAAGCTTACCTTTTGACACATATGAAGCGAATTGGGCTGAATGAGTAGATTATATAAAGCAAGAGGAGGGTGTTCATATTTTATCTATGGTTTACTAATAGTTTATATATGAAATAATAATATATATAATAGACATCTCATTGAGTTAAGAAGTACTGCTATGTTTATATGTTTGAATTCTGGTATTCTTTCTTGCAATTTCATGTGTTATTTTATTGTCGTTATAATAATGAAATGTTTGTGTTAAAATTTATTTCAAAAATAATAATAAAAATAATGAAGAATTAGGGATATGTGTTGTTTTCCCCTTGGACAAAACTATGCCATTTTTACTGCCATATTGCTGAGGCAAATACAAAGGAAACAAAGGTTGCTGAATAAAAATTTGGTTTTTTAATATTATTTTAGACAGCGTCTCTGGTCAGGGGTTGAAGAAGCTGTTCGATATAGCCATTGTTGCCAAAGGTGAAGGAGAAAGTACAATGTATTTCACTTGCAATGTATTTCATGCAATGTATTCCATTCGTTAACCAGCCTTTCTTTCTTATGTTAGTACAGTGATTTGCCAGACAAAGGTTCTGAGAAGGAGTCACAAGGAGGGACAAGATACTAAAAGAGAATGTTAATTCTTTCCCATCTACATCATTTCCCCCCTGGTGTAAATCATGTACTCACAGTAACTATCTGCCTAGAATGAGAAACATACAGATATCATGGTCAGACCTCACCTGGAACATTCTGTTCAGTTCTGGGCAGCACAATTCAAGAAGGATATTGATAAGCTGGAATGGGTCCAAAGGAGGTTGATCAAAATGGTAAAAGATTTGGATTCCATGCCCTATGAGGAGCCGCTTGGGGAGCTAGATATGTTTGGTTTGGAGAAGAGAAATGTTAGGGGTGACATGATAACCATGTTTAAATATTTGAAGGGATGTCATGTTGGAGCAAGTTTGTTTTCTGCTGCTCCAGAGACAAGTTTGGAGCCATTGCAACCTCTAGGCTAAAGTCATGGATCAATTGTTCCCACTTCTGCTTGATCTCAGATTTCGTAACACTATTATATTGCTTATTGGCTATCCCATCTTGATTACTGCATTGACTTACGCTGTGTAATATTCCTTGAGACTTAGGCCCTTTCCGCACGGGCCAATAACGGCGCCCTGGGGATGGCAAAAACGCCGTCCCCAGGGAGCCGTTTGCACAGGCGGTGCTGCCAAAACGCAGCAGTGCTGACCTGGCTCCCTTCCCCCTCCCCCAGGGCGGGGAACGGCACCGCCGGGAATGCGCTGTTGTCCCCGTCCCTCTCCCACTCACCTCGTCGCCTCCATCGCCCTGCTGGCCTCCGAAGGCCCTCCCTCGCTGTCCTCTGACTCCTGGAGGTCGGAGGGCAGCGTGGGCGGGTCTACGGAGGCCAGCAGGGCGACGGAGGTGACGGGAGAGGGACGGGGAAGAGGCGGGTCAGCCAGGCAATGGCACTCCCTGGCGCCGTCGTCCCAGCCAGTTCTGGGACCGTCCATGCGGACGGTTCCAGCGTCATCAGGTTGGCGTAGTGAGATTAGTGAGAAAGGTGAGATACAAATAACATAAATAAAATAAACTTTGAGGAAGGTGCTAAGGTGTTATTATCTTCAGAATTAAAGGAATACATTTTAAATTTGTATTAGCTTATGGATACTGTCATTGAGATTAGGATAGAGTAGAAACAAGGACAGAGCTTGGAGTATTTTCTGCCAATACGCAAGGAATACATATTTTCTGAGGAATCATCCTTCTCTTATATGTTACGATCACAAGAAGAGGCCCTCCTTAATGCCCCACTAGTTAAAGACATTTATTTGGTGAGTACACAAGAGAGGTTCTTTTCTGTGACACAATTATGGAACAGCCTTCTCAGGTGGGTGCACTTTCCCCTATCCTTGTTTATCTCCATGAAACAGGTGAAGACAGTTTTATTTAGCACTGCATTTTGATTGATTCAATTTTTATTATTGGTAGTAGTCCCAACTGGAATTTTTAATCTCTGGATTTCATGAGTATTACAATTGTTGTTTTTATTATGTTTTTCATAATATTCTATTGATATTGTAAGTGAATTTGAGTTCCACAAGGGAGAATGGTAACTAACAAATGTTTTATATAAATAATAAATAACATATAAAGAAGTATCCTGGATCCATCTAATTAGGGATGTGCATTACAATATTTGTGACACCAAAAATTATTTGACTTTCCTTTTATTGGATTGGACAAGAAATATCCAATTAGAGTAGAGGGCTTCCCAAGAAATTCAGATCCCCACTAATTTTTATCTGATAACAATCTGAAAACATAGAACTGGATGAGGAGTATTATTATCAGTCTCTGCCTTCAGCTATTTATTTTCCTATAAAAGGGCAACATTAGCAGCAAACCTGAACATGGTCAATCACACTGTCCTGTTGAACTGTTTCCATCTTTCAAGTACTGTTGGCTGTTAAAAAGCCTTCAGTTACTTGAATCCTGGAATAACTGCAGATTCCTATGCTGGAGCTTTACCTGGAGTACAGAGTTGTCGGATCTCTTTTGATCTTTAGTAGTAGCTAGCTTTTTATTTTTCCTTGGGGAGGGCGTAACTCTGAAGAGGACATGCTTGAGTTTTCAGGGGTTAGGGGATGGGGAATTTTCTTTTTTGTTCTTAGTACTTAGCAGTACAAATACTTTGTACTTATTCTATTTGCTGAGTTTTTTTTCAGGGGGATTATCTATCTGGAAATAGTTGCTCCAAGAAGTTAGTTTTTTTCTGATTGGAAGAAGGGTGATTTGGGGCTCATTCTTCAAGAAGCTATAAAATTGGTACCTATTTTTCAATGTACTTCAAACCTAAAGGAAAATAATGGGCAGACATACTTTCTGACATTAATGAAAACAAAAATTTCTCCAAATTTCCAGTATGATAAACAGTATGATAAAATTTCCAGTACGAGAGAATAACATGCATGTATACAAATAGAACAGGCCATCATAGTTAAGGCTGGCTTAGGACAGAAAAGGGAATTTAGCAGGAAAGGGTGCAGAGGTGGGATTCAGGGGGTTCTGAAGGTTCTGTAGAACCTGTTGTTAAATTTTTCTTTTTCACTTTTTTAATACTTACAATATTTTATTATTAATATTTTAATACTTAAAATAAAAAGTGATATTAAAATATTTTAATACTTTTTAACAGTCATTATTTGAATCCCACCACCATCAGAACCTGTTGTTAAAATATTTGAATCCCACCACTGAAAGGGTGCATTTTTGGAGTATGCCAGTAGCAGGTTTATTGCTCATATTACTGGATACATGTGCAAGAAAATAAAATCTGTTAGACGAATAACTGATCCATATTAACCTTTTGAACCTAATTTGAATATTTATTAGTTTAAAAAAGTAATTCTCATCTATGAGGAGAAAATAACACTGCATGTATTTTCTTGGGTTAACATCAAACTATGAACAAGTTTGCACCTGGGATGATATTTAGGGGTTTTTTGGATTAATTTTATTTTTACACCTGAGAGTCAATGCATCTGGCAACTCATTTAGGCAGAGGACAATTATTAATCACCTTCTATTATTTTCAGTTATGATGTATGAAGTCTTTCACACTTGTGAGATTTCAAAAGTATTTAAAGCTGATGCTTCCCTCTTGCTAATTTAAAGTCTATTACAAATAACTCTCTTGAGGAAACAACCACCTGTGTTCATTTAGCAGCTCATGGTCACTCCAAAATTAATTAACACTCTGTCAATTTTTTGTTTGTTTTCCACCAAGGATAGTTATCATTTGATGTTGTTCACTTGCATTGCCCTTCAACATAATAGGATTCATTTGTTTTGAGTTGCTCATGTTAGAACTTAATCATGCTGTGATCAGGAAGCTATCAACAGTCATTCCTCAGGTTTACATCAGCCACAATGAAAACAAAAACAATTGAGAAGTGAAAAATACTGGTTTAGGGGGCTTCATCATGTTTAGAAGTCATAATAGAGCATAACCATTATATGATAAGAATGGGAAACTTGTGGGAGGCATCTCATTTTCCCCTCTGCAATATTTCATCTTTCCTTTTAATGAAAACCTCCATATGCTTCCTTTTTTCCATGCTTCCTTCACTCCAGTAAGGGCTACCAGATTTCAGGAGTAGAGCCTTGGGAAGTGAGGAATGGTGAGGGAAACAATCTCAGCAGAGTATACTGCCATACAGTCAACTCTCCAAAACAGCCATTTTCTCCAGAGGAACTGACCTCTGTCACCTGGAGAGCAGTTGTAATTCTGGGTGTTCTCCAGCTCACAACTAGAAGTTGCTACCCTAGTTCTCCTGGAGTAAATGGCTGCTTTGGAGGATGAACTATATGACATTGTATTACTCTGAGGTTCCCTTCCTCCTCAAAACTCACTGTTCCCGGGCACTGTTCCCCATAGTTGGTAACCCTGTATCCCTCCCCACTCAACAGTCAACCTACCTTTACCTATTCCTCTGTCTTTCTCTGAGCAGCTTATGCCAAGGAAAACTGTAGCCAGAGGTGTGGTGCTGGCCATTGGGTCAGACTCACTTGCATAGCAGGGAATCCACAAGGATCTGTGGAGTGGCACCTTACTTTCATGGGCATCACCCTCCACTCACTTCTTTTTCTCCTTCCAGCAAACCCTAAACCCTCTCCCATTTTTCTGTCTCATTCAGTTCTTCTTAATCATTCATCAATCAACCATTTATCTATCTACCACCTTCAGCTATGTTTATTGTTTAATTCATTTTAGCCCCCCCATTTAGCCCCCCCATCCTCCATAGTTGAGACTAAAGGAGCAGCAGTGATGTAGTGGTTAAGAGCAGGTGTACTCAAATCTGGAGAAACTGGTTTTGATTCCTGGTCTGCCACCTGAGCTGGGACAGACTGAGGGACCATGAGCATCATTTCTTCTATCCAACAAAGGCAGCCATATGCTCCCCTTGTTCCCATGGAATACAGCCAATTTACAGATCCAGAGCTAAATACCTTACATCCTTGTCATCTACCAAACAATGCTGAGCATTCTTGCTAGCATGCTTTCACAGCTTTCCATCAGCCATCACCTCTGGGAGATACCTTCGAATTCCCAAACAAAGACTATGTTGATGTAGATGCGGATTACCAGACACCATATCCCATGTCCTTTTGGAGTGCCATCTTTATAGCAATCTGTGTGTCTCTGATTCATCCTCTGCTGAACTCAAAGATCACCCACTCTAGTTTTCAGGTTACTCACTTTTTGTTAAGTGATAGTAGCTCGCTAATTACTTTGGCAGTGGCCAAGTATTTAAAAAACATTTTAAATATCTAAGTTTTAGAGATTTTAAATGACTTGTGCGTATAATTTGTAATAATCTCTCTTATGCCAATAAAGGTAAAATGAAATGAGTCTCCTTGTTGGAGAGAAAGGGGGGATATAAATCCAACTCTTCATCTTTATCTTCGGCTTCATCTTTATCCTCCTCCTCCTCTTCTTCAAGCAATTGATTTTTTCTTCTCTCTTCCTTTTCTTCTTCACAACAACTAGTTTGAAAGTATGTGACTGGTCCAAAGTCAATGAGCTTCCATAGCAAAATGGTGATTTGAACCTCAATTTCACAGACCTTGCTTTGAAACTCTAACTGCTATACCACACTGGATGGCATAGGGTGGCTGCTGTTGAACTGTAGCAAGCAGCCAAACATGGTTAAGTTTATATTGTACTAGTGTACTCGGCCACACATTGCTGTGGCTCAGTCTGGTGAAGTGGAAAAGAAAGAAAAGAGAAAGCGAACGGTTCTAACATGTGTCATTGCACAATGCTTGCAAGGGAGGGGAGGGGCAAGGGGCCCCTCGCTCCCCTCCCTCTCTCCCATTCCCTTCCATGGCACCCCACCCCTCCCTCCCTCATGTTCCCCTTCCTCTGTAAGGTAGGTGGCCCATGTCCAGATGGCGGACACTGTCCCTTTCACTCCCTTCCCTTGCAGGCAAAGTGTGTTGCTGTTGATATCCACCAGATGGTGCTGTTGCAGAACAAAACCATGGTTTCAAATGTCACAGGTGTGGCATGTACACAATACCTCTCACAGTTTGGCTGAAATGCACCCCTAAGAGATGCGTGTATGAAAGATTATCTGTTTCTACTTGACTTTTGGTTCCTATGTGTGGGGGGGAGAACTTGGCGGAACATAACTTGTTATCAGGTGTGGTTCATGAGCTAGGTAAGTAGCTCAAAACATGCTGGGAGGCATGAGTGTTTGGTCCAGCAGACCCCCGGGCCCTCCCTCACCTTCCCCTTCCTCCGCTAGGGTGGGTGGGCCATGTCCAGATGGCAGACCGCGTCCCTTTCACTCCAGGTGGCAGGGGTTTTATAAGGCAGCATGGTTGTTTCCCTTTTATCAGAGGGTATTGCTTTGATGGCCAGCAGATGGCGCTGTTGCAGAATAGAACTGTGGTTCCAAATGTCACAGGTGTGGCATGTACACAATAACTGGCACAGTTGTGACATGTACACAACAGGAGGTGTGGAAACAGTATGAATACCTGGCCGCACGCGAATGCAATGTTGTGTGAAAATTTCAAAGCAATCGGTCCAGGCGTTTCGGCATTACAGCATCAGTAACAAATACACTGTTAGCTTTTTATATATATAGATAGATGATTGCTGTAGTTTTATTGATGTTTGCCACCCTGAGCCCTGTGGGAAGGATGGGATATAAATTGAACAAATAAATGAACAAATAAATAATAAATGCTGATGGCATTAGGAATCAGTGTAGAGAAGTGTGACAGCACAGAAAACTACTTGATTCAGGGGGTCTGTAAAATAAAATTACTTTGACCATTCTGCTTGAAACTTAAAGAGTCTTTAGAATAAAGGGTGGCTTGTTCTGTGCATATTTTTTTTGCAGTTATCTTTACATATAGCTGTCCCAGACCTTTGAACTAGCTCCACATTGAAATAATGATCTTAAAGTTCTGCCCTCTCCCTCCAAAACACACACAGATTTGAATTCTAAATTGGTAATGTTCTACTCAAAAACCAGCTATCATGGAAATCCCTCACACAAATCCCTGATTCAAAATTATAACATTTTAAAAAAATTTCTAGACACTCCATCCCACATGGTTTCCATTCTTATGTTTCCATTTCTTCAGTTCTTTGTAAGGTGTTCATATCTGGGGGCTAATCCTTCCAGTTAAGAGTGAGCAAGCTGCAGCAACATGGCTCCTATTGATTTTTCATAGCAACTACCAAATAAATGGCTAAGTTCTGCTCTGCATCATATAGCAGACAGCAGGTATAGAGATCCAGCTATCTTGAATACAATGCAAGGTAAGGATATAAGAATGGAAAATATTATTAAGTGTGTGTGCGTGTGTTAAATACTGATAAGTCGTTTCTGACTCACGACAACTCTTTGAATCAGTGTCCTCCAAATATTCTATTGTTAACAGCCTTGCTTAGATCTTGCAAATGGAATTATTAACCACAGGATATTTGTTTGTTTTTTAAATCACAGTATCAGTGTTCCTGGAAGCATTGTAAATGTACAACAGATAATAGCTATTAGCTGCCTCTTTGGTTACTCAGCTTGATTGTTCTTGTCCCAGCAGTTTTATAAAAAAAACCTTGCCCCAATATATTAGATTTTTCCTCAGGAGCTTTTGTCAGTAACAGATCTGAAACAATAGGGCACTTCACTTTCAAGATTGCTTTCTACACATTTAATTCACTCAGAGAATAATCAGAACTGCAGAAAAAACAATTGCTGCTAACCTGCCTTCCATTGAGGACCTGTATACTGCACGGGTCAAAAAAAGGGCTGTGAAAATATTTACTGACCCCTCGCATCCTGGACATAAACTGTTTCAACTCTTACCCTCTAAACGTCGCTTCAGAGCACTGCACACCAAGACAACTAGACATACCAGAGCCAGTTTTTTCGGTCGAATGCCATCCCACTTTCCTGTTAAACAAATAATTCCCTCGATAATGTCAAACTATTTATTATATATTTATTATATAATTACTGCACTACTTTTTTCATCATTCCTATTACCCATCTCCTCCCAATTATGACTGTATGACTATAGCCTGTGCTGACATTTCATTTTATTTTATGATTTTACATTTTATGTTTTTATTACTATTGATTGTTTCCTGATTGCTTACTAGACCTATATGACAATCATTAAGTGCTGTACCTTATGATTCTTGACAAATGTATTTTCTTTTATGTACACTGAGAGCATATGCACCGGAGACAAATTCCTTGTGTGTCCAATCACACTTGGCCAATAAAGATTCTATTCTATTCTATTCTATTCTAATTCTGGAATTCCTGTTTTGCATCAAAAATATTGCATTGAATTCAATCTAATTTAAAAGTGTCATTTGAGCATCATTAGGAACACATACAAATTTGCAAAATATCTAAATTTTCTGTACTGTACTGTACTGAAAATGATTTCTTCTTCTTTGGTTTTCAGTATGCTTTATACATTCTTAAGAGTTACTTCTTTGATTGCTGTAGCCCATTCACAGCCTGAATTACTGCCACAAGTTTCATTACTGAGATTCAGAATAGCTTTTTATCACAACAGGACAGTAGTCACCTTTAAGTATTTATGAGCTTTCAATCAGAAGCTTGCATGAAGTTCTCATGAGCAAAAAATAGTTCCTAAAAATAATCCAAAACTGAACTTCAATATAAATCATTAACACAAAAGAAGGTGAAGTGATATCCTTTTTGTTACATACGTTTTGGTAACTGACCTGTGTAAAGCAGTCACACAATCAAACTCGGGTAGAAAACATGTTACACAAGGTAATATAAATTTGTCTTAAATTCAAGCCACTCTAGAAAATAGGAAAAGGAGCAGCTACAAGCTCCCACCAAATTATTTTCATATCCAGAGAAGAAAAGTCAAAAGGCCAAGGGGAAGAAGCAGCTGGATCAGAGTCAGAGGAAATAATTGCCAAAAATTGTTAAAATATGAAATGAGGTTTCCAGGAATCCTTTGCAAAAAGGTTGTCCTAAGGGCAAGCAACCATGGTTGCTAAGATTATTCAGATTTCCTCCACAAGTAATGGTCTGTTCTTGGAACAACGTGGAGGACATAAAGGGATTCTTATGGCAATGACTAATACCTCAAAGAGGATAAACTAGTTCCCTTTCTAATTATAAGGGCAAGAGCTCATATTCAAGCAAACATATACCTTTTAAAAAAATTAATCAGGATATTAACACAAACAAAGATCACAGTTAGTTTTATTACAAACAAATATTGATTTAGAAAACAAATTTATTGAATCCTGAAACTAGCAAGTCAGGCAATTTAATTTAACTCCTCTGTTTTAACAATGGAACAGATTTTAAAAGAGCTCAATCCACTGGAGATTTGTCATGTGCAATGAATAACAAGGCAACCATGACTGTTTTGTGAAGAACCATGTGAGGAAAGCTAAATAGAAAGATTTGTTGCGATATTTCAGTAGCTAAGGGAAGTCACATAAAGAAGTATTTAAAATGAGAATGGGAAAAGAATCAGAAAATGTTTTGGACATAATGCTGTACTGGCAGGAAGATGAAGTAGATGACCTTATAGATCTTTACCCCTTTCTAGCTTCTACAATTTGGATCCTGCACTATGTAGTCATGCAGTTAATGTGACATCAATCATTACATAGCTATTTAAAAAACCCTAGTACATTGTGTTATCTCTCAGTGAAATTGATAAGCAACATAGAGGTGAAGAGAACATTTTTATTGTTCCTTTTTTACAACAGCCCCTTAAATACAAGCTGTATATTTCTTGGAACATATGATTAAAGCATCAGTCCCCAGTGTGGTGAGCTGTAGCCAGAAAATCTTAGTGGTTGATCACTCTGCTGTGATCAAATGTTGCTTGACCCTTCTGAAATGTTGGATTGTTTTAAAGAAACTTTGCTGATTTTGAAACTGTTTGCCATACTTTCTTGTTTAAATGAACGATGTCTGGACTAAGCTACTGCTTCTGATGAATTGCTCCATGTAGGGCAAACTGACTGCTAGGGCTGTGTTTTGGATTTGTATATATTTCCTATTTTAAAAGTTAAACACATTTTTAAAGCAATACAGCAATATACTGATTTCTATGAACAGAAAACAAAACTTTTTAATATATTGATTAAATGTGGTGGCATGAAATGTTTATGAACATTTCAAATTCTTGGGAAATGATGCACTCAGCATGTTTGCAGCCTATATTTTGTGAGAGAAGTGAAAGCTGTCAATGTATTGTCGAAGGCTTTCATGGCCTGAGTCAACTGGTTGTTGTGGGTTTTCCGGGTTGTGTGGCCATGGTGTCAGTTTGTCTGGAATAAAAGCTGTCAGTTTGGCTGGGATTAAACTGAGGCCAAAGGTTCATGAGATAAATTCAGGAAAGGAAAATTAAAAAGCTATTGAAACAGCTTATTGACTAATAAAATGCTTTCTTAGTGTATTCTTCCGTGAAGAAGTCTCCACTTGTTGCCACTCTATTGAATTGTCAGTTGGCATTCATTTTATTTAAGAGGTTTTTGAGATAATGGTCATAAGAACTTAAGAAAGAGTCCGCTGGATCAGACCATCTAGTCCAGCACTCTGCTCTTCACAATCCTTTGTGGTTCTCACCTCCCTACCTAATTAGGTATCATTCACAAACTTGGCCACCATGCTACCCACCCTACTTCCAGGTCATTTCTGAATAGGTTAAAGAGCACTGATCTGAAAGCAGATCCTTGGGGGACACCACTCCCTACATCTCTCCATTGTGAGAACTTCCCATTTACATCTACTCTTTGCTTCTTGTTTCTCAACCAGTTTTTAATCCATAGGAGGACTTCCCCTCTTATTCAAAAGGGATCATGAAATACAGCAAGTACAGTGTGAAATGTGGTTACATAAAATTTAAATCTAACTAGAAGAAATGAAGAGATTATACACTTCTTAAACTAATGGTGCTACCTGAAACAGTAGGGTATGTCCTTTTTAGAGTGAAGAAATTTATGGGGCAGATTTTGCTTTGCAAAATGGGGCAACTACAAGATCTTTACCACCTTTGTTTATGGTAGGTTTTTCAACTTAGAAATCACTGGGAGTCAGAAGTGAAAGTTTAACAATTTTATTGAAGGAATAAAACTAATAAACTTTCACATGCAAATGGAAAAACGAACACATGAAAAGTTCACACACTCCTAGGATATAGATAGAGTTGAGGAGATAGGTCTAGAATAGACCAGGGGTTTGTGTGGAAAGTCAATAATTACCTTATCTAGAAGAATGGTCCTAGAAGCAGAGTTCAAAGCCTGTGCTGAGCTCTACGAGATAGAGTAGAAAGCAGCACTGGCAACAGTACAACCAGAGCAGAGTATAGTCCAGGAAATACTGCACATTGTCTGCAAGGTGAGCAGTCTAATTATAGGGGAAATCTGGTTTATATATATTCCATATATGTAATAATGCTTTTCTCACCAGGTGATCATTAAAATTGGATAAGGTTTTTTTTGTTGGCCAAAGATAGTCATGCCAACCCCATGCATTCCCTATGCCCTCCAAGGCCAATATAGATTCATTTCTAAGAGTCATCCATTGTTTAACCCATGTGAGTGCACAGGCATCATGGTAAATTTTGAGATCCGGTAAGGCCCACCCTCCTTTTTCCTTTAGTTCAATCAGAGATGAATATTTTATTTTTGGTCTTTTCCCCAACCACAAAAACTTCGTTACAACTTGTTTCCATACTACAAAAACTTTCCTAGAAGTAATAATAGGTAGATTTTTGAAGAGGTATATTAGTTTAGGTAATACTCTGGTTTCTGTTCAGATTATATAAATCTTCGGCTTTGTCTTTCTTGATTGCTTTAGAAAAGGTGGGGCTGGCTGTTGTGCCCACGCAGATCTTTTTCCTGTTGGTACTACTCAGCCAGCACAGGAGATGGCATCCATTTTTGGTTAGTACTTTTAGGGGAGAGAGGAAAGGTAGAGAAACTGATTCCTAAAAATAGCCCCGACCATCCTACCTCAGATCTGACTGGTAACAATGGGAAGGGAATCACAGGTTTTGTAAAGATAGTTACAGTTATTATGAGATACAAATGCTACTCATGGCTTACCTAGGGCAGGGAGAAACTTTGAACAACTGTCAGTTCACTTGCCTCAAACTGAAGTATTTGTTGTTGAAGAATGATTTCAGAGAATAGCTGAGAAGTGAGAAGACATCTTAAAGGAACTTTCCTGTTATTTCTAGCTAAGTTTTCATTTTGCAGTTTTGTGACTGTTCTACAGATGTCAGTATCCCCCCCCCCCCAATACTGGTTGATTACTCATCAAGGTCATCTACTCAGGCATATTAAAAAGAAGAAGAGTTTGGATTTATACCCCCTTTTCTTTCCTGTAAGGAGACTCAAAGGGGTTTACAAACTCCTTTCCCTTCCTCTCCCCACAACAGGCACCTTGCAAGGTACGTGGGGCTGAAAGAGTGACTAGCTGAAGATCATCCAGCAGGAATACATAGGGGAAACAAATCTGGTTCACCAGATAAGCTCCATCATTCATGTGGAGGAGTGAGGAATCAAACCCTGGTCTCCAATTAGAGTCTACTAGCTTAATTAGCTCACACTGTTCAACTGTGAATGTGGTATGAGAGTAGAAGCTCACACTAATTCTAGAAAGTTCCACATATGATGTCCAGTGATTGGTGGAGGATGTCAGGAGAATATGGCTGGCAGTTTTCTATAAATTATGACCCGTAATGGAGGGAAGATCTTTACCCTTTACCTTTTTCCTCCCTATCCTTCCTTTGTTGCCAAGAAGATATTCTGTATTATTAATAATTTGTATTATATAAATTGTAATTATATATTAATTTTGTATTCTGATCTGGAACTCTATGCTGAAGAACCATAATCACCTGTAAGAGCTAACATAAGTAACTTCAGCCAGACAGAGGAGTTGTTTGATGCATTAGCACCACCACTGACCTATATGCCTTGTTTTAATAACTTTTCTTGAATCTCTTTAGCAAAGCTTTATTCTGCTTTATGGTGTGTATGATTCAGGAAGTTACTGAGTCCAAACCCAGATGAAGCTTCATTTCATTACTGTACTAATGGTCAGCCTTGATACTGCGTTGGTCTGCAATAGAATAGACTCAACTTCACTGGTATCTTTGAGATCAACAAGATTTTCAGAGTCTAACCTTTCAAGATTCAAAGCTGTTTTTGTTAGACACAAGTAGGAATGGAAATCTCTGTGCTTTTCTATTCCAGAAGGTGGGAAGAGTATTGTAAATCATGCTTGTAAATGAGTAGGTACAATGCATATTGTAATCAACATGATTAAAGTAAAGGGTAAATGCTTGGGGACAGAAAATTAGCATCTCTAGTGAGATAAGAATCCTATGCCCCTATTCAAGTTGGGGGGTTTTTCATTCTGAACTTGTGAATGAACTCAAGTACAGCAATCTTGCATTGTAATTTACCCTTGAAATTTCTTTATTTGATTTCTGCCACTTTTAGATCAACAACAGAAGGACCTGAAAGATTAAAATGTTCTCCCACTGTTTTGTGTGTATTGTGGGTTTTAATGTTGGATTTATTTCCATTTATTGATTTGCATAGAGACTGACTTGTGTACTCAGTGTAAATAATGGAAGGGCACGGCTGTCATTGGATTGCCTGTATAACATTGGAAGATGAACACTCAAATGAATCTGAGTCAGTATGTTGTTAGGTCCAGATATTGTGTTGTCAGAGTAGATATGGAGACACAGTTGGTATCTTGGTTTGTCATAGGCCCTAATGCCAGAGTCCATGTCTATGTTTGGAAGGGTATTACTGGAAGGGTGAGTAGTTGTTCAAGGTTTGGAGGCTGTCTGTGGGCAAGAGAATGTCTGTGAGAGCAGAATAACATTGTCCAGCAGAGTTTGTAGGTCTCTGTAGTGGAACCTAAAGGTGGTCATGGTAGTGGGACGAGGAGGGGGATTGTGGCTCAGCAGAACAAATTGTGGTGTGTAGAAGTTCAGCAGGACCCAGTACCAGTCTGCAGAGAAGGAGTAATGTGCATCCAGAGAATCACAGACAGCACAACAAATCCAAGCAAGAGCAGGGATTTTGCAAGCCCAGCTGAATCAATGACAGTGTACAAAATGCCCAGCAGACCTAGATCCACTCTGGCAGTGCAAGTTCAATAGAATTAATATAAAACCAGAGAAGAACAAATCCAAGCACTAAATGAACAACAGTGTAAAAAGTTGGAGGGAAACACTTTTAACAACTCTAGTTTAAGAAAAAAACCTCCTGAAACTGCCAAAAAACCCTGAAATTGATCACAAGTTGTAATGCATGACCCTAGACAGCTCATTGAACTATGATGATACAAAAACAAAGAGAATACACAGGGGGAAAGGGAAGGGAGACAGTATCTCATAACCTGTGAACACTGGCTTTTGATCTTGGTGAATCCCAAATATTTCCTCACATTATAGGGAGTTTTTTTGTTTGTTTCCTGAAAAGTCCCAGAAATATTTGGGACAGTCAATAACACTGATAAGGTTCTTTTCAGGTACATATTCAGCTTGGTTTCACCAAAATCCCATCCCTAGTATCGAGTGGGGGAAAAAATCCAGGGAGATTGGTCATGGTGGATAAGGGAACAGTGAAATGAATAACAGGAACCCATGAAAAAAAGTAAGGAAAGAAGCTTTAAGAAAATGGAAGCTAAATGGGGAAGAAGCTAATAAGAGAGATGATTGGGGCTCAATTTCAAATACTAGTTTGAGTTCTTTGGCTGAAGGAGTCTAAAAAGTTCACAAAAGGTAAATTGTACTGCCACATGTAAAAGATATGTATTTGTGGATTAGGTTTAACAATTTAGACTTTAAAAATTCTTAAAAGAAAACTGGCAAACGGTCTCTAAAAATTCTGTCAAATTACCCAAACTTATACTGAGCAATCAGATCAAAAATTTATTGGGAGTTGGGACTACATAGATAGACAGTTGTTTCCTACTTTCAAAATTATGCATGTTTCAATATTTTTAGACCAAATAGTCACTATTTGAAGTTCCTACCATGGCAGATTTAATGTCTGATCCATTGATCACAAGTTGTAATGCATCAAAATAGGTGACAGTAAGAAGGTTTTATCCATGCTCAATATTATATGTCAGGTATATTTGTAATGACTTTGATGGAAAAGAGAAGACTGTGTAAAAGAGAATCTATGCATGATAAGCTCAGGATGATTGACAGATTCAATGTGATCTAAAAACCCTGCAGCTTTAGCTTATAACTATTTGATGAAATTCACCAAGGGCATATGTAATATAATTAGTAAGAAAGCACATTGCATGGTTTGAATTGCAATTGGATTACATATTGTGAACAGAATCAAGTATTTTAAGCTTATTTAAATAGTATTATTTTGTACATGTGCCTTTTTGCACTGTTGATTGAGAACTATAGTTCATTTGAGAAAGAAGACCCAAATCCATAATGAAATTATGTTGCTTTCTTCCTCTCCAATGCATCCAAGTACCCATTCAAAAAGTACTTTGGTGTGTGTGTGTTTGAGGAGGTGGTGGTGCTTCTTCTGTGATGGCTGCTTGGTTTGTACAGTTTATTCTCTTGAGTCTTTGCCTTTATCGGGTGGTGGTGGGGGGAATGAGAGAGGAACTCTGTATGATGCTGTACTGTCCGAAGATGGTTAGATTCTAGAAAGAAGCTGATTCAATAACAGCTTCAAGATAATGTCAGTGTAAATTAAGGTGGTCTTTGCATGGGTTAGTCAGAAACTAGAAGATGATATTAGTGTGTATAAGAATAGCTGCCAAGAACTCTTGATGAAATCATTTTAGCATGCCCTTTGTTTTACACAGGCAAATAGGCTGAGACTGGAATGGGAACTGTCTTCCCAGGCAGAAGTATTGTTTCTTTCTAATCACTTTAGGAAAGGGTGAAGCAAGCTGTTTTGCAAGTTGTTGTTGGCAGAGGGTAGTTCAGGCAGGTTTCTGTCCTTATGGGTGACATTGAGCCAGTGTAGAGGATGGCATTTTTCTTAGCATTGCATCCTTAGGCCACCTTTAAGGTTGGCAGGATAGGTAGAGGCACTGCAGTTTAAAAAACAACCCCCCACCATGGTTAGGTTTGGTAACGCATGCTTTGAAAGGTTCTACACAATGGAGTAGCTTTGATTTTTGTATAACAAAAGCCAGAGAGTTGATACAAATATAGAAAGTTCAGATTCTTCCTACATTAATATTCTAGGATGGCTCTCAAACATTCAGTGGAACTCATTAAGAAAATTTTTACTGTTTAAATATATTCGCTAGTTGCAGAGAATAAATTGACAAATGCTAAAACATTTCATCTATCATTAATGCACATAGTCAAATCTGCCTGCTTTTTAATGGACTAATATCCCTGAGGTTCTGTAAAAATTGCCATTTTAAAAGCTTGTAGGAATGTTTTACTAAAAATGGTTCCATTTAGCTCACACTCAAAAAGTAGTCTTCTAAAGACAAATACCATAAAAAGATTATATCTTCCATTAATGTTAAAAAAAGCAATTATCATTGGGTCTAAAGGACTTTAGGACTAAATTAATTATATTTGGAGCTGGGTGGCATTGCTGTGCTTTCGCTAAAGTACTAGAGCAGTTACTATAATTCACTAACCCCCAATAAACAAAAAACAACAAACAAATAAAAAGAGGGGTAAAAATTGCTTATCTGCTACAAGTATACTGGGTTATTTTGAAAACATTTTTGACTATTTTTTTTCTTCACCAGAATGACTTCATTGTAAAACCATATAATTTCTCCTTTTAATATTTATAATTTTATTTTGGTTTGACTGCAAAAAAATCTCATTTGGTTATTAATCACTCTTTGTCTTCATTACACATGATTTTTCACCTTGGAATTTTATATTTGTCTGAATCTCCTGCTTCTGCTATTTATCTTGTTCAGTTTCCTATTCTTGAAGGTGTGCAATTGACACCAGCCCTATCCATCATGAGCTAAGGGGTGGCTCTGAATGGTTCTTTGTCAGTGGAAACACAGGTCCCCAATGAACCCAGAATGGCAGTTTTTCACCTTCATCAGATCAGCAACTGGCACCCTCGCTATCTCACCCTGACTTAGCCACTGTCTTAGCAGCACTCACCTCCAGATGACTACTAATCCTTGAATCTGCTTAGGAAACTTTAACTGGTAAGAATGTGGCAGCGCAGATCCTTATGCAAACCCCATAGTGGGCACATATCCAACCATTCTAGAACCTCAAAGAACACATTTCAGAAATTATTCTGGAGAGGTTACTATTCAGTAGGTTGATTTTGTTAGATTTTGTTTAGAGTCATGGATATGCCCAGTAGTGTGTGTGAATGCAGTTTGTAGAAACTTCTCCAGAGACATAAATGTAAAAGGTAAAACTTACATTTATTCAATCATCTTCAGTTCACAACTTAGTTCCAAGAAAAGGTAGATAGAAAGAACCCTAGACTAAAGAGATTACTTTCCCTATGACAAGTGGGCACAACTAACGCGCCATCACGTGTGTGGAAGTGAGAGGATGCTGCAGTGGCAAAGGCCCCACTGAGCAGGCTGCCATTGACCATGCGCTCGGGTCAAAGGCTAGAGCAGAAGTGAGGCTAGCATGGGGAAGAAAGGAAGTTAGTGGGCGGTCTCCTGGCCCAGACAAGGAGGGCAAACAAGAGAGGCAACATCACAGATAGAGTGAGATACACAGCACCCCCCAGTGTCCAGGCATGCAGAAGTCGCTTATTCCAACACTCCCTCTCGACACTGCATGCTTTCCAGGTATACAATGTTCAGTTTGTCACGCAGGCTTTGGAACTTGTCTCTTGGCAGTGGTTTGGTCAAGATGTCTGCTGTCATCATATCAGTAGGACAGTAGCGAAGTTTCACAGTTCCTTCTGCCTGTAAGAGTCTTACATATTGATCCTTAACTCCAATGTGTTTAGTACGTGCACTGTTCTTTTCTGAAAGAGAAAGAGCTATACAACTCTGGTTATCTTCTAGCATTTGTACAGGTAAAGGTTCATCAATACCAAAATCTTCTAACAACATTAAAAGCCATTGTAATTCTCTACATGCCTCAGAAACTGATACTAATTCTGATTCAGTAGATGAGTGAGCAACAATGCTTTGTTTACGGCTCGCCCAACTTACAGCACTTCCCCCATAGAAAAACACATAGCCACTGGTAGATCTTAGATCTGTTCTTTCTCCAGCCCAATCTGCATCAGCGTATCCCAATAGTGTGGGATCTTTAGTTGCTGGCAGTTTCAGTTTAAAGTCTAAAGTACCTCTTAAGTACCTCACCACTCGTTTAACAGCAGTCCAGTCTCTTGTGGTGGGTGTGCTAACCCTTCTGGACAATATACTCTCGGCTGTAGCAATGTCAGGTCTGGTTGTCATTGCTAAGTACAAAAGCTTGCCTATTGCAGTCCTGTAATCATTGTTGTCAGGTAGCAAGTCATCAGGTAGTACTTTGTCTGTAGAAATTCAGAACTCATTGGGGTAGGCATTGGATTGACACCTTTCCAGGTTCAGACTCTGTAGCAAAGTTCCAATATTTTCTGCTTCTGGCTAAGAAGATAGCTTCCATCTGGTTCACGTTCTCGATTTGGATCCCCAAGCAGAAGCTGGCATCTCCCAGGTGCTTGACTTCTACTTCCTTGTTGAGCTGGGATATAATCTCAGCACAGCTTCAAGCCTCTATTTTCATGTATAAATAATCAGGTCAATAATAACATATGTCAGGATAAATGTCCATCTCCCATTTCTGTGCCTTTTGGTAAAGACAGGGGTCTGCATTGCCTTGTTTGAAGTCCTGACTTAGTAGCATCTTGGCTAGCTTATCTGACCAAGCTTCTTTAGCTGCTTGTTTCAATCCATAAAGTCTTTTCTTCTGAAGTTTCATAGACTAAATGTTTATTCTTTTAATCTATGAACCCCGGTGGTTGCTTCATATAAAGCTCTCCTGTTCAATTTCGGCCATGCAAAAAAACGCTGCTCTTTTAACGCCTCCAAACGCTCAGTTCTCATGTTTCTAGATGCAGCAATGCTTAAGAGCATTCTAATTGTAGAATATTTCCATACAACAGGTGCAAAAGTCTCATCATAATCTGGTTCCATAGGATCTGAGAGAATCCTTTAGCAACAAGTCTGGCCTTATATATCTCAATCTTGACCTTCTGCATCTTTGCTTTAGCTTTTAAAAAAAAACCCATTTACAAACCGGGACATAACGTTCTTACCCTCTTAGGTAGAAGTTCTGTGGAGAGTCCATGTTTGGTTCTTGGTGTAGTGCAGCAATTTCTTCTCGTGCTGCCTCTTTCCACTTCTTTGCTTCTAGTTCAGGCATTCGCTGTAACTCCAGCCTACAGCTGGTCTTCATGCAGTGATGGCGCCTCTTGCAAGGTAGGTAAGCTTCTCGGCTGGAACTCCCTTGTTAGGCCGGGCTGATGAGCCTGAGGGCCAAAGGTCTGTCTGCCTCCGCAGGAAGTCTGTGACTCCTCTTGCCTCACCTGTCAGGGTCTGGGATTTCCACCACTGCCCCTTCTTCAGGTTGAGCATTTGTTGACATCTGCACGGGTGATGTCATCCTGGGACTCTACGATGTAGGATCAGCTGGTCACTATCGCCATCTCCCTCTGAATGGTCATCCATCACAGCAGGCTTAAGCCATCTCTGGGTCAGCTCACAAACTGCACAACTCTGCATATAGTAATTTACAGTTTCTGGACCAAAAAATCCTGTATCCTTTTACTTTCTGGAGAATAGCCCAAAAATATACCTGCTTGTGTGTGTAGGGTCTAGCTTGGATCTTTTTTCTTTTGGTATGTGAGAATAAGCTTTACATCCAAAAACTCTGATGTGTTCTAAGACATTTGGTTTCCCTGCCATGCCATAACTCATATATGGAATTGCTTCTGTGGCTTTGGTTGGCAAGCTATTTTGTAGGTAAACTGCAGTCATTGCTGCCTCTCCCCAGTGCTTAAGTGGGAAGGCTCTGGAATCAATGAGCATGCAATCAATCATGTCCATTATATAACGATTTCTTCTTTTCCAGCAATTCTTATTTTGTTCTGCTTAATGCGCCACAGTAAGTCTGTGTTGGATCCTATGTTCCCTCAAGAAATTGTTTATAGATATGGAAATGGTGGTCACCCTCCTCTGTCCTGCTTAAGTACACTTGGGTTTCCTATTAAACTTATTAGACACCTCATAGCAACATAGTCTCTTAGCTCTCTGTCTAGTCTGAGACTTTTCTTTTAGCAAATAACACACAGTGTATCTCGAAAAGTAATCAATGAAAGACAACAGATAGGTGCTATTCACTTCAGTTGATGCTGGTTTGATTGGTCCACATAGATCAGAGTGAATTAAGTCAAGAGGCTGCTTAGTGCATCTTTGGCTTTGGTTTGGGGAAATTCTAGAAGGCTCTAGTTCTCTTTCCTCTTAAACAACAACAATCACACAATTGGTTACTGTATTGGGACAGTCTTTTATGGAAATACCTGTTACCAAGTCCTTGCTTTTCAGCTTCAGGATGCATTCTTTATCACAGTGGGCAAACCTCCTATGCCAGAGCTCCCAAAGACTTCTGGGTAGAAGTTACCTTGGCTGTGTTATGGGCTTGTGGTTCCTCACAGTCCAGTTCAAAGACTCCATTTCTTAGGGTACCTAGAATATAGCTCACTATCACAATAGATAGTGCATACATTATTCTCAAAGTGAACAGCAAATCCTTTTTCTGGATAGTGTGGGGACGCTTGATCAGATTAGAATGCGAAGGTCTGCAATGTACAGTGGACATTTTCACACAACTTCAGTTCCATTACCATTCAGTTGGCAATGCAAAGTAACTTTGCTCCTTTCCATTCACTGGAATCTGTTTTCCATTGGCTAAATATACATAATCCAGCATCTCTGTCTAATTCATTGAACAAAGCAACATCTCAAGCCATGTGCTGCCTAGAAGCACCATATCAATAATCTAAGGCCTATATTTTTCATTAGTTTGTATCATGTGGGTTGTGCAAAAGTTGAAATCCACTTTTAGGGAGTAAAATCCCTTTGTCTGTGTGTGAATAAGCAGTGTGAGATGGCTTGCTGCCAGTCCTTCAGCATTCCCATTAAGCGCCGCATACACTCCCTCTGGAGGTGACCAGGCTTATTACACTTCTTGAAACAGATGGGTGGGCTCCTCCTTTCCCCTGTGGGATTGGATTTTCTGTATCCAAATGATTTAGTTCCCGCCCACTCTGCTCCTGGCTTCTTGGGCAATGTAACTTCTGAGCCATTCTTCCCTCTGCTCCTCAGAGAGATACTCTTGCTGCTTGCGAAATTCAGACCTAGTTAGGTCCTAGAATTTCCTCAAATGTGCAGTCTTTGCCATTTTACAGTAGAAACAAACGTTTAATATTTCTCAAGCAATGCACTTAAAAGCAGTCCACTTTTCCGTTCTTCCCCCACAACTGTGCCAGTGGTTGCTAACTTATCAATCAGATTCAGCAATTTCTCTATATGGCAATCAGCATCTCCATTTTCTTCTTGTAATTTGATTGAAAATAGTTGTTTGAATAAACTCACTTTGCTATTTCTGTCTTGCTCTCCAAAGACGCTTTTTAATGCTTCTAGCATGTCTTTGGCAGAATCTTGTCCTTTAACATACACCAGTTGTGAGTTTGTGAGAGTACTAACAATTAAATTCATGGCCTTTTCATCTGCTCTTTGCCATCTAGTCCCTTCATTTCCACTGTTTGGTTTTGGTGTAGTTAAAACAAAACCTATGCCCTCTTCCTTTATTTGGGATTGAATCCTGTAGAGCCATGAGTTAAAATTCAGGCTTGTAAGCTTCTCAAGAATTGCCTTATGCTGAGCCATTTTAATGCAAAAAAAGGGCTTTCTCTGCAATCTCAATGAGTCACACACACAAGAAAGAGGAAGCAAGCCTTCAGGCTATGCAACCTTTTGTTAATCGCTGGCCTGTTAGAGCCAGGTGAGCAAGAAAACACAATAACCAAGGCAATGGCTGCTAAGCCATGCAAGGAAAAAAAATTTGCTCCAACTTTAAAACAACTTTAAAGCATCTGGGCTCCAAAAATAACCATCCTCTGCTGGCCATGTTAGATTTCATTTAGAGCTCCTCAAGCGGATATGCCCAGTAGTGTGTGTGAATGCAGCTTCTTGTAGAAACTTCTTCCAGAGACATAAATGTGCTGCAAACTTTTTTACATTTATTCAACTATCTTCAGTTCACAACTTAGTTCCAAGAAAAGGTAGATAGAAAGAACCCTAGTCTAAAGAGATTACTTTCCCTACAACAAGTGGGCACAACTAACGAGCCATCATGTGTGTGGATGTGAGAGGATGCTGCAGTGGCAAAGGCTACACTGAGCAGGCTGCCATTGACCATGCGCTCGGGTCAAAGGCTAGAGCAGAAGTGAGGCTAGCATGGGGAAGAAAGGAAGTTAGTGGGCAGTCTCCTGGCCCAGACAAGGAGGGCAAACAAGAGAGGCAACATCACAGTTAGAGTGATATACAGCACCCCCCAGTGTCCAGGCATGCAGAAGTCGCTTATTCCAACAGATTTCCCCCCAATTCTGTAGTTTTATTTCAGGAGAAGTTGTTGAAACACAAGAAATATCCATTTTAAAATATTTTGAATTTTGGTCATGCATGCACTCTTTTAATGTGCTTTGACTTTTTAAATGTTTTTTAGAAATATGTTCCTATTCTATTTCAGGATTTCAGAAGTAGAAAATTCATGATTATTAGCTTAAATGTTAACTAGTTTTAAATGTATGTGTTTCTCCCTGTATCTGTTGAGCAAACCCTTCTGAAATCATTGGAGGTATATTACAAGCAAGAAAGTATTCAGTGTGAGCAAGACTTGTGGAATGTCCTGAAAGTTTGGTTCATACAAGGTTATGCGTGCAAATGAGCAGTCATTCTGTCATAATCTGATTACACAGACAATTGGCAGATTAAAAACCAGCTCTACTGCTGTATGTTCCTAGAGCACTGTGTTGGAGTATCAAATTTAATTAACATTTGGATTAATTGGTTTTGATAAGTGATGGGCATAAGCCACAGAAGTTCACCCGAGTTCATATCCATTGTTTTATCCAAGGTTCTAATGTCCCACTTCCAACATGTTTTTTATCAAGAAATTATATAGATTTTGCACCACTGCCACTTTTCTTAATCTGGCTTTTAAAGGAAAACTAAAAGACCTATTTTATTTTACAAGGTATATATTCTGCTATATATATTTATGCAGGCCTCATGTCGAGGAGGGGGATGAAAAACACAAACCAAATTTTTTAAAGCTAGAGACACAAAAATTTCAGGGTATCATCTGGAGATTTTCATGATCATACCCCCTAGGTTTGGTGCAGTTTAATTGAGCGGGACCAAAGGATCCTTGCGGATCCTTGCTTTTAAAACAGATTTTTGTGCCATTGTGGGGCCACAAAGTTTGATATGTGTGATTGTTTTGTGCAGACATGTGTCTAAGGACTTGTGCCATGACGTGGTGGTGATTTTGGGGTGACCAAGTGAAAAAATCATCAGGATCCGTGAGGATCCATGCTTTTTTACCATGTTTTTGTGCCACTGTGGGGACACAAAGTGTGATATGTGTGATTGTTTTGTGCAGACATATGTCTAAGGACTTTTGCCATGATGTGGTGGTGATTTTGAGGTGACCAAGTGAAAAAATCATGAGGATTGTTGAGGATCCATGCTTTTTAAACTGGTTTTTGTGCCACTGCGGTGCCACAGAGCTTGAGATGCATGATTGTTTTGGTGCTCCCTATAGATTAAGACCTGTTCTATAGTTTCATGGTGGTTTCATTTCATTCCAATGAAAAAATCATATGAATTCATGAGGATCCATTGAACTTCAGGGAGATTCTTTGGGCAAAGTGGGGAAATAGAAACTCCCAAGGAGGGGAAATACATTAGTTGAAGTTATTGTTAGTAAAGTAACGTTATTATTGTCGAAAAGTTTAGTGCAAATGTTGTTTTGCCACCTTTTTAACCTTTTTTGATGGGGATTCTGTGTTTTGTTACTATTTTTGCAGCACTTTTTCAGCCACAGGAGCAGAAGCTGGCAGCCAGCCACTCTCAGTCCAGCAGCAGCAGAAGGAAGGTGCCAATGAGAGCTACTGTGGGTGAGTGGGGCATGTATTTTTGGGGGCCTTGTTTTTTGGGGCGGCGGGGGCGGCGGGTGGGTACTTTGTTTGGGAAGCACGGTTGGGGCGGAGGGTGGGTACTTTGTTTGTTTGGGATTTTCGTCGCTGTGGGAGGGAAGGGGACAGGGAGACTCCGGAGGGAGGAAAGGTTTTTTTCAGTAGGAGGGCTTTTCTTTTCTTCCTGGCTCCCCCTCCCCGATTTTTTAGTACTTGTTCTTTCGGGGTGGGGAGTGGGAGCGCTGCTGCCTGGTGGGTGGTTTTTTACCCCCCCCCCCATCGAGCTGTGATTGCCGTCCTTGCCAGGTGCTGGGAGGATTTTTTCCTACTTTCACTTTGCTTTTTGGCTGAGATGAGCTGCGCTCGGCTGAGCAGCCAATCCGAACCCCATGGGGTCAGATGGGGGTGGGGTCAAATGGCTCTGACTCGGACAAGCAGTGTCTGAGCAGCGTCTGACCCCCTGTGGCTCGGTCTGAAACACGTGTTCAGACAAACCAGGTAACCAACCCTAGTGGGGAAGAAATATTGACTTCGTGAACTGTGCAGTCAGTAAAATGGTTAAGAAAGAGAGGCTAGCATTTTAAAGTCATCCTGCCTCTAAGTTTAAGATCTTAGTTATTATCTGGCAATGTAACATTCACACATGTTGCTATGGAAACTAGAATAGCAGTTAAAAACTCTTGAACTGAAAAAATAAAGTAGCCTGTTACACTGTAGATTTTTTTAAAAACACTGTATAAATGTTTTGACCAGGATAGCCTAGGCTAATTTGATCTAATCAGATCTTGGAGGCTAATTAGGGTCATCCCTGGTTAATACCTTGTTGGAAGACCCCCAAGGAAGTCCTGGATAGGTATTCAGTGACAGGCGATATTAAGCCACTTCTGAACATCTCTTACCTTGAAAACCCTGAGGGTTGCCACAAGTTGGCTATGACTTCCTCCAAGCAGAAATGGAGGTATTGGAACCTGAAAAATATTTTCCCTGCATTCATAATACTTTTTCCTTCATGTGGTGACATTTCTAATATCTAACCAGGTGTGAGATTCAGCTGGTTCGCATTGGTTCACCAGAACCTGTAACTGATTTTTGTTTAGTTCGGTGAACCAGTAGTTAAATTATGTGAATCCCACCACTGGAATATGTCTTGGCCCTTTGTTCTCCCTTGGTGAACTCTCCACTTGCTCCGTCCCCCTCTAGTCACTTTTCCCTCACCTCTCTGTCCATCTCACCCCCTCTCCACCTCCAAACTCCTATTCCATACAACCTGCCCCCTGCCTTCCATTCTTCCCACTTTTAAACTTTCCTGCCTGGGGCTTCAGCTATGATGTGCTGGTGATTTTGGGGGGTGACAGTGCAAAAATCATGAAAATCCATGAGGATCCATGTTTTCCACACAGGTTTTTGCGCCACTGTGGTGCCATGGAGCATGGGGTGTGATTGTTGTGTTCAGACATGTTGCCAGGAGCATGTTGTGATGTGCTGGTGATTTTGGGGTGACCAAGTACAAAAATCAGGAGGATCCATGACGATCTCTGTGTTTTAACTACATTTTTGTGCCACTATGGTGGCATGGAGTATGGGATGCAGGATTATTGTGTTCAGACATGTGTCTAGGGGGATGAGCTGTGATGTGCATGAGATTTTTGGGTGACCAAGTGGAAAAATTATGAGGATCCACAAGGATCCATGTTTTTCAAGCAGGTTTTTGCGCCACTGCGGCACCACAAAGTATGGGATATAATTATTGTGTTCAGACATGTGGCTAATGGCTGGAGTTGTGATGTACTGGTGATTTTGGGATGACAGTGCAAAAATCATGAGGATCCATGTTTTTCACGCAGGTTTTTTCATTAGTATTTTAAAACTCTTTCTTATAACAATCTAGTTTTGTGTACCTCTTTTATTGTTATTATTTAAGTATTAACTGTATGAAATAATAAACTACCTTTCAGTATTTTTTTAAACACTTAAAATGGTCATTAGGACAGCAAACCGGTCATTAAATTATTTGAATCCCACCATTGGAGGTTCGAAACTGGTTGTTAAATTATTTGAATCCAATCACAGTATCTTATAATCAATGTTTATTCATAGTTCAGGATAAAAAAAATACAGCAGTTGAATAAAATTAAGTACACATTAAAACAACAGAACTATTTAGCTATCAATAGAATTAACCAAAAACCTCCTAATCCTACTTGCAATCAGACCAAATTTTGCAAGGTGGTGCAAAAGATCAGGATTTTTTAAATCAATGAGCAGATGTGAAAGATAAAACAATCAGTGTCTCCCTGAATAGTCTCTGAGTATTGGAGAGATATAAACACCGCAAATAGGGTTATAATTAGCACAGTCATATGTAATATATTCTACCATTCCTACACTTCCATCTTCGCAAGGACATAATCATTCGGATCTTTTTTATATCTCCCTTATGTTACTTCTGAAGGAAGTGCATCACAGCAAAAAGGGTAAAGACTCTTCTGTGTTCTGAATAATCTAGGGCCGTGGTAGTGAACCTTCGGCACTCCAGATGTTGTGGACTACAATTACCATCAGCCCCTGCCAGCATGGCCAATTGGCAGGGGCTGATGGGAATTGTAGTCCATAACATCTGGAGTGCCAAAGGTTCGCTACCACTGATCTAGGGCCCCTTCCGCACACGCAAAATAATGCATTTTCAAACCACTTTCACAACTGTTTGCAAGGGGATTTTGCTATTCCGCACAGCTTCCAAGAGCACTGAATGCAGTTTGAAAGTGCATTATTCTGCATGTGCAGAATGAGCCTAGGTGTGTGAGTTAGGGCATTGGTACAACCCAGTATGCTATACTTGGGTCATATAATAACTTATTTCCTTGATTTAGATCATGTTGCCTCTCAACATCCAGGATGTTCTGTTTGATAAGAGCTCTGGTGTAACAATCACACATAGGAGATGTGGTTTCAAGTGATAGACAGCACAGAAATAATTAATTCCTGCCTGGTCCTGATTGGCTGGGGTGAAATTGCCTGGGGGTAGAAAGAAGGGGCAGCAAAAGTCCTGAGAAGAGAGTGTTTTCTGGGGAATGCCCCAGGAAGGGAGACTTTAAGAAAGAGGCCTGAGTGCGAAAACCTGACAGGGCTACAAAATAAATAATATTAGTGTGACTCTAGGAACGTGTCATTGGGGCTTGTTTACTCTCGCTAAAGGGGAGGTCTCCTAGATATGGTTGCAGGGAAACACCTGAAAGAGACTGGTCAGTTTTGAAGTGGAATACCAGCATCCTAAGGGGAGAGCTGTGATCCTTCTTGGAGTAAGCCAGGGACCAAACAACTCACCATTGGTCATAGGACTGTTGGAGAGCCTAAATACCAGTTTGAATTATAATACGTACTTCTGTTTTTCATTATTTGTTTATGTGTTCCTCAACCCTACCAAAGAGAATTTTGGCTTTACCGTTTATTAAAATAAAACCTTTTGTTGTGGTGCTGTATGACAATACGGGCTCTGGTGCTGATTATTTGGGAGATCCCCAGAAGAAAATGGGGAATAATTCTTGAGGAAATAGCTCCCTGGTTTGGGGCTTGTAAAAGGGGGATTTCCCGCCCCCCTGGGTTTTACTTCATGTGGCCTGATCATATCCCAGGGACAGAAGAAGTTGCTGTGAGAGCAGCAGAGAGGAATAGCAGTGGAGAAGAGGAGTAGGACAGAAAGGGCTAAGTGAGCTTGGGGTTTCTTTTTGGAGGGCTTTTCTCAAAGCCACATTTTTAACAAGGTTTTTAACAGGGGCTAACAGGGAGTTCTTTTTATCTTTGTCCTGGCCATGTGCTATCCCCAAGCTTCTGAGAGGTGAGGCTTCTGAGAGGTGGGGCTTGCTATTAGCTGTGTTGCTCAGTCTCTGGAAGCAGCGGCACACACAGGTGTTTTACTGAATAAGGATATATCTTGAGGGATAGTAGAAGGTACAGAAAGCTCAAGAAGGAGGCACTCATTAAAAGTTTAATATTTGAATATCTAAACAGAATTAATTATGAAGGCAGAAAGCCAGCAGGGATATGGATCGTTCAGAACCTGGTCAGTCTCTGGAAGCAGCGGAGAGGAGTAGCAGTGGAAAAGAAGAGTGGAACAGAAAGGGCTTAGTAAGCTCTGGTTTTCTTTCTGGAGGGCTTTTCTCAAAGCCACATCTTTTTAACAGGGATTTTTAACAGGGGTTAACAGAAGTTTTCTTTTTTCTCTTTGTCCTGGCTATGTGCTTGTTCCAGACTTCTGAGAGGTGGGGCTTCTGAGAGGTGGGACTTGCTATTAGCTGTGTTGCTCAGTCTCTGGAAGCAGCGGCACACACAGGTGTTTTACTGAATAAGGACATATCTTGAGGGATAGTAGAAGGTACAGAAAGCTCAAGGAGGAGGCACTCATTAAAAGTTTAATATTTGAATATCTAAACAGAATTAATTATGAAGGCAGAAAGCCAGCAGGGGTATGGATCGTTCAGAACCTGCGAATTTCTTTTGACAGATAGGCAGAGGGCTGCCCCCAGGCCTTTATCTGAGGCATCAACATTTATAATAAAGGATTGGGCTGGATCAGCATGTTTTAAGATGGGTTATGTGGTGAATGCTTGCTTAAGAACATCAAAAGCCATCTGGCAAGGTGGCATCCACCAGAGGGGTGCTCTGGCATAGTGGCTGCTGAACCCCTCCCTTTGGTGCAGAGTAAGTCCATGAGGGGCTCAGCGAGTTCAGCAAAATTAGGAATAAAGGCTCTGTAAAAGTTTGCAAAGCCTAGAAAAGATTGTAATTGCTTGTGGGTAGCAGGAGGTGGCTACTGCAATACAACTTGCACCTTTTAGGGATCTATTTCTAACCCCTCCTTGGAGATTCTATAGCCCAAAAAAATCCAATTTCTTCTAGTGAAATTCACATTCAGACAGCTTGACAAACGGAATTATCTAAAAGTCATTTCAACACTTCCTGCACCAACTGCACATGAGACTTCTCATCCTGGAAGTAAATAAGCACATCATCCAAATACACCACCACTACTTTGAACAATAAATCTTGAAGCACATCATTAATGAGACTCATAAATACTCCAGGTGCCCCACTTAACCCGAACAGCATTACTTGGTACTCAAGCTGACCATAGTGGGTGTTAGGGTTGGAGATTCAGATGAAACAAATACCAGATTCGGCCTGAATCTGGGTGAATTCGGGCATATTCGGGCATATTCGGACAAAAATTGTCCGAATATGTCCTGCTCAAATATGAACGAATCCAAATGCAAGATATTTGGGCTTTTGGCATATTTTTGTGTTTTTTTGCATTTCGGCTTGGTTTTGAGTTTGAGTTAGGTTCGGGGGGGCCAAAGTTATGGACCCCCATTGGAAACAAAGGGGGATGGGGCGCCCCATTTTGGGGTCCATAACTTTGCCTCCCCTGAACCACACTTCACCAAACACGGTTGGTATCATTCGGATAGTCCCCGAATGATACCCTGAAATTTTGGTGCCGATAGCTTTAAAAATGTGCCCCTTGCAGGCCAAAAAACACCCCAAAATAAAAAAAAATCCAATGGATCCAATTTTTTTGGATTTACCTGAAAATTCGGGCATATCCGAATATGTTATTTGTCTTATTTGGCATACAGATAATTTTATGCCCAAATAAATCCGAATCTGAATTTTACTAAATTTTTAGAGCATTTACCAACCCTAGTGTGTGTTAAAAGCTGTCAAATGTTCAAAACCTACTATGCTGACACAATAATATGCTTCCCTCAGATTCAGTTTGGTGAAGATACGCCCCTTCCCCAGGCTGGCTAACAAGTCTTTGATCAGCAGGAGGGGGTATTTATTACAGGTGGAAATTGCATTGAGGCCACAATAGTCAGTGCACAAATAGATTCGTCCTTTTTCTTGACATATAGCACCGGTGCAGCATAATTGCTAGTGGCTGGCCGGATGAACTGCCCAGCTAAATTTTTATCCAAGAATTCTCAAAGTGGGGAATCTGTCACTGGGCTCATGATGTATAGCTTGGTGCTTTGAACCAGTTCAATTTTACAGTCTGTTTTTCGGTGTGAAGCCGAGGTGTCACATTCCTTTTCTTCAAATACCTGGCTTAAATCTTGGTAAGGTGGAGGGAAACTGACTGTTGTGTCTGATTGGCATTCCAGTATGGCAGCCACCTCCTCTTCCCTCGGCTGAGTTACAATCATGGGAGGGCTGGAGTGCACATGGCTTCCACAAGGAAGTCTCCTACTTCAGGAGAACTGTATGATCTGATCTGCCCATTTGGAGGGAAAAAGTTCCCTCAGGGCACAAACAGTTGGCAGACACTTGTGTGTGTAAGAGGTATATGCTCTCTCTCTCTCTTGTTGAGGGGTCTAGGGGGGTAAGTGTGATCAATATGTGGATGGCATCCAGCTCTATTTATCCATTTCATCAGAGTCAGGAGAGGTGCTCCATGTGCTGGACTATTGCCAGGAATTGGCTCCAAAGCTACTTTGGAAGTTCCTCTCTTTGGTTTAGTGGGCTTTGGGGCAGAAAGTTTGGTCACTCATGGCAAAGGCGGTCCTCTAATCAGGGTTTGGTGGGACTGGTGGAAACCAAGTGACCATTGTATCTGCAGTAGAGACAGAGACCCAGCCAACACTAGCAGGCATATGGAGTTTCTTCGGGCTCGCTGGTCAATCTTCTGGAGGCTTGGCAGGGCCCCATTGGGGCCATGTGCTTCTGATGGTGGCTGGTGACTTTGCTTTCATAGTTATTCACATCCATCATTCAAGCTTCAGCCTCCCTGGCCAGTATGATCCATTCCATAAGAGCATCTGGGTTGCCGCTCATTAGAGACCAGCGGCAAAGTTCAGGATGCAGTGCATCCTTGAAGGCATGCACAAAAATCTTCTCCAGCCAGTTGGGAATTTTGTTGGCCAAAGCCCTAAATCCCTCTGAGAACTCCATCTTGGTGCATTTGTAAGATTTCTTTTCTGGCCTTCTCCCCAATAAAAGAGTTTTCAAAACATCTACGTAAGGCCATCATAAACTGGGGGAGCGAGTGGAGCTCTGGAGCATGTCAATCAAACAACCCCACATACCAGTCCACTGCTGGCCCTTCAAGTTGGGCTCTTACATTGTGAACCCTTTCAGCTTCACTAACATAATTTCCCCCATGATTCTGCATGCAAGTATCCACCTGCACCAGGAAATAGGGTAAGCGATCAGAGGTGGCAACAAACTGTACTCTCAGTTGTCTGCAGGGCATTGGAACTGCCATCACTATGCACTGCACCGGTGCAGGTGGACCAAGGGGCACTCTTCCAGGAGCCCTGAGGAGCCCTGCCCCCACATTCTGGATCAGGTGCACACTAATAATGACACCCTCTGAGGCACCAAAGGAGGTTGCAATGTGTTAGTGTTCTGTGGGTGTGGTGCAGTTCCTGTCATTTGAGTTCCAAATTGGAAGCGAGGGGGACAATTGGATTACTCCCAGCTGTTGGCCCTGGGCCATTTCCACTGCTTCCACATGGACTTGAAGCAACTCCATCTCACAGCGTAAACGATGGATCTCTGCCTGGTAATCTCTCTTCTCTTGTCTCCAATGAGCGGCTTCCCTCCTTGGGGCATGCAGTGCCCTCAAGGATTCTAAGTCTCTTTGAATTCAGCTCTATTTATCCATTTCATCAGGATAAATAGGTATCCAGCTCTATCTATCCATTTCATCAGAGTCAGGAGAGGCGCTCCATGTGCTGGACTATTGCCAGGAAGCAGTTATGGACTGGATGAGGATCAACAAACTGAGACTGAATCCAGACAACATGAAGTTCCCTGTTTCCTGGGCTCCTGAATCTGTGAGATCACATGGCACCTGGTTTTGGAATGGGGTTGTATTTTCTCATAAGGACAGAGTGCAAGAACTGGAGAAGCTCCTGGATTCATTGCTGTTCTTTGAGTTTTAATTGATGGGAGTGGCCATAAAAGCCTTCCAGCAGTTCCATCTGCTTTGCCAGTTCTACCCATTTTTGGACAAAGGGGACCTGGCTTTGGTAACATGCTTTGGTAACCACCTGATTAGATTAGGGTAATATGCTCTACGTAGGTCTGCCCTTGAAGACAGTCCAGAAGCTGGAGTTGGTGCAGCATGTGGTAGCTAGCTGTTAGCCAGTACTTCTGGCCAGATATACATCATGCCTGTCTTTAAGGCATTGCACTGTCTTCCAATTTGCTCCCTGTCCCAATTCAAACTGTTGACATTGACATATAAAAGGCCTAAACTGTTTGGGCCCTTCCAACCCTAAGGAGTGCCTGTGCCCATATGTACCTACCCAGGGAAAGGTACCCAGGGAAAGGTACTGTCCCCCTCTAAGGTGGGGGACAGAGTCATGCAGGAGGGCTTTTTCAGTTATTGTTCCCAGGCTGTGAAATACTCTCCCTTCATATATTCACCATGCACCTATCCTTTATGGATTTAGGTGCATGGCAAAGACTCTTCCCCCAGGCATTTGGTTAGCCTCCTTGGAAATACAGCTACTGATCTGACGGGGTGGTGGCAGCAGTTATTTTAATGTCATTTTTATTGCTGTTTTAATTGTTATATTTTACCCCTGAAGTTTTTTGTGGTTTTACTGTTTTTTAAACCTTTGTAAGCCATCTACAGATGCTAGTATGAGGCAGGGTATAAATAAATAATAAATAAATACATAATAAATAAAATTACGCTGACTACCAATCTACTCCCGAGCCCAATTAAAAGTGTTCTTTTTGACCTTTAAAACTTTACATGGCTTGGAACGTGGGTATCTGAATGGGGCAGGGGGACTCCTCTACATGGCACCTCCTTCTGGCACTAATCAGCTGGAAAGCAGAGAATTTATCAGCAGCAAAAGGAGTCCTAGGTCTGCATTGGAGGCAGTTGAATATTTTTTGTAATAACTCCATGACTTCTAGGAATCTGAAGCCTATAGGATGAGAACCACTGTTCTGGCATGGCGTTATATCCAACTGAGATGCATCCTTTCTTCTAAACCAGCTCTCCCCAGGTTTCATCTTCAAATCTCCAGAAATTTCCCAACCCAAAGTTAGAAATTCTACTCTGCCACTACCTAAGTCTTACAGTATCATTAAGTGTATCAGTTTTAATGCTGATTTCATTTAAAATAAATTCTTGTGTGAATGTAGAACAAAAACAAATTAATAGCACCAGTTACAGCATGGGGTGAAGGAAGGGGTTTCTATATATTAGGCTTAAAGCACTGTAGCTGAATAGGGGCTAGTAGAAATTCTATTGCTGTATTTGGGAAATTCTCTTCATGGCAATCATGTTAATGCTGAAGGTTTTCATAGCCTTCATAACTCTTGAAGCTGTTGCTGTAAGATTCTTATGATTCCCACGTTCTACATTTTAGAAGTTTTATTCTCCTTCTATTCTTGGCATCTGTTTATGACAGAATTGGCAGTGAAGTAGCAAGGATTTATTTCAGTAGTGCAATATGCTACAATATGAAATAACACATGACAAAAAAAGAAAAAAAATGAAAAATGGAATAAGAAACAGTGGAGAGATTAAGAATACCATTGGCTGGCCAGCCAGATTATGGGTTCAGTATTGGTGGTGACAGAGGACAGGCTAACTGCCACAGGTGCTCTGTGAAAAGACTGTCATTTTTCCAATATTGAACAAGTACTCTATATTTAGCACTGTTGCCAGCCTTCATTTTGTAACAGAGGCATTTAACATGATTGCCATGAAGAGAATTTCCCAAATACAGCAATAGAATTTCTACTAGCCCCTATTCAGCTACAGTGCTTTAAGCCTAACAGAGGCATTTTCCTAGATTTTCAATAATCATTTCAGTGTTCTGGAAGAAAGCCCAGGCCAGGTAACCAGCATATGTCAAGACTGCCACTATCAAAGGAATTCTTCAGTTATGCCATAATATTCCATACAGTTCAGAATTTCAACTTGTAAATTGCCCATTATTCAGAACATAACACATGTTTAGATGTTTCTAGACATAATGTTTCATGCCTTGTTTATTTTATTTGAAGTGAATAGTTAATTTGAACATGGTTCAGTTTCTAGTTAATTTGAACATGGTTTACACATGACCCTTAAAAAGTGGCCAAGGGATATATCAATAGGAAGTTATGACTGCTGGAATGAAGAAAATATTGAAAATGCAAAGAGATGGCAGGTTGATACCATTTCTCATTGCCTTAACCCTGTATCTATGCTGATGGATTTGACAAGATATTTTCATTCTTATATGTGTGCTTATAAATGCAGTGATTTGGGAGAACCCAAAATCAAATGTTGCCTTTGTCATGAATTCATTTGGTGTATTTAGGCAAGACAATTTTTCTAAGTCTTACCTTCCCCCCCCCCCCCATGCACACTATAATATGGGGATACTAAAACTCATTTACTTTATTGTAATGGTGCCAGCCTCTAGATGGGACGTGGGGATGCCTCAGATTTACATCTCATATCCAGACTACAAAAATAAATTCCCCTGGAAAAAATGAATCTTTTGAATGATGGCCTCTGGTGGCCAGGAGGGAGCTGGCAACCCCACCTTATAGGATTGTGTTTACCTGTAGCCAGTGCTTTGAACACATGCAGTGCTATATAGAGGCTTCATATGCTTTTCCCCTTTTATTATTAATATTATTTGAGATACTGACAACAGTGGAAATAGCCAGTTCAGGTCAGGATTTAATATAATTCACCCTTAACTTTATAATTAATCTTTAACTTTTGCTCAAAATGGAATTCAGAGAATATTTGGGGATAAGATTTGTGCAATTTTTCATCACAATTATGTACATTTCTAGAGAGTTAGAGCATACTACTTTGCAGTGTGTTTCTGAACACTGTTTCCAAAATAATTTGAAGCTGTTGTAACTTAAATACACAGATTAAAACTAGTTAATTAACTTTCCTGAGACCACGGTGAAGATAAGCCCATTGTGGTTGATGTACTGATAGTCTCAGAATTATGCATTTTGAAAGTTGTATATTTTACTTCAGATATTGGCATTTAAAAGTAAATGGCCTTCCCATGATATCATTTTTTAGGGTTTGTAGCAAATTCTGATGTTCATGCATGACTGTGTGTCAGTAGTGGTTTATGGTCTAAGGACTAAGTATGTAATGAGATTCCTTGTGAAAATTTACATAGTGTGGGAGAGAAGACAATTGGAATTTATAAGAATAAATAAATAACCATGAGTTATACTGTATCTTCTTCCCACTATATTTAAATTACCATGACTACAAGTGATAGGAATATGACAGCTATAAAAGAAATCACAATCCAGAATCTATAGTGCTGGTAAAATCTGGCCTTGCAGTGAATTTACTTCCATGAGGAAATGTTAAAATACTCAACATTAGGAAATAAATATATTTTACATGAGACTGCCACTGTCAGACATATTGAATGCAATCCATCAAGCACAGGGGCTTGGCAACTTATTAAAGCATAAATTGTACGGAATGTGCTCCTGAAACACACAGACGGCTATCTCTATTCACACAACTCCCTGCATGGTAAATAAACGACCATGTGTCAAGTCATTAGGTTGCACTTTTGTCTTGATGGTATTGGGCTTTCTATGACATTAGTCTCCTCCATATATACCTCTTTGATTTGAGTATGTGAGTTCTCCAAGTACTTCCTAATTCCACTGTTGCTACCCAGTTTTCTGCATCTTTTCCACTTCTCTTTCTCTCTCTTTCTTAAAAAATGCCTTTTAAACTAACATTGGTTATTATAGTATTTGATACATGGAGCCGTGGTTGACCTTTGATGAAAGTCACAAAGGAAAACATAAATCCAATCTAAAAAACAAACCAGGAAGCAAAGGGTTGAGAAAAATTGAAAGAATATTAAAATCTTAAGTATATACAAAATATCGTTATTACATTGTGGTCACAAGAATTATGTTAGAAACATTTACAACCATTTAAAATTGTAGAAATTAAATGGAAATAATAATCTTGGAGTTGCATCTCCAATAATACTAAAAAAATACTTACAATAATAGCACATAAACTGTTACAAGGATTGCTCTGATAGCACAAGTTGTTGTCAAGATTGACCTGACATGTTTTGTCCAAACGTCTTCTTCAGAAATAAAAACTAATATATGCACACACAAAATTACAACTCATATATTAAAATAGTGAAAAAAGTTCCAAATCAGGAGAAAGGGTTGGATATAAGTCCTGAAGAAATTATTAAGAAAAAATGTCAGATATATAATTTCAACTTCAAAAAAATTAACTTTTAAACTTTTGATGTAAAGGTAATGATTACTCCAATCGAATGTAGGTCTTATAATTACTGCAAAAAGCAGTCTCCACTCAGACCCCTTCTGCACAGGCCAAAAACCCAGGTGAGAGGTGAGTTACATGAACCTGTCCCCACTCCTGAACCATTTGCATGCCTGACCAACCCATGTGAATGTGACATGCACCGTTCACACGGTGGTGCATCCCTTTCTCCCTCCCTGGCTTCCTTTCCTTTCCTCCCTGGCCTGCCTGCATAGTGCAGCTGTGCAGGCAAGCAGGAGTGACCCCCCAAGGCCATGGGACAGCCCATTTCCCCATCCCAGCTCCACAGAAGGGAACCGGGGGGGCAGGAAAATACAAATTGTGATTCTTTCGTGTTAATGTGCCTCACAGCCACGGCCGTTCACTCGGGCTGTGGCTGTGAGGTGCATTAACATGAAAGAATCACAGATAACATGATTACCAACACTGTGGTTAGGGGTGGGTTAGACCCATGTTCAGGGTGGGAACCATGCGAAGCTCCCATCCAACATGGGTTTTATCCCACCCCCAAGCCGCTTTTATTGGCCCATGTGGCAGGGGCCTCATTTGGGAGTTCATATTTTAAGTAGTGTTACAGCACTACCAAACTAGAATATTAACTTGGTGCTGTAGTTTTAGGGTACCATGTACAAGCTAAGTCTAAGGGAGGGCCACATGCACAGCCCAAGATATTTCTCCTAGAAGAAATATGCTAGTCTCAATCAAACAGAAGAAATGGCTTGCCTTATGAGTAGCCATTGAACTCACTGGACTGTTATCCCCTGAAATGCACACACAGGTTTCTAGGATTTCATCCTTGAATTAATATTCATTTTTAAGAGAGGCCAGAACCTGTAACTAGAGGTACACTGACTATTTTCACTGTTGTATTCCCAGAGCCAAAAAAAAAATTATTTCATTTAAACGGTGGTGCACTTCTTCAGCAGAAAGAACTGCAACTGTATAGCACAACTGTATATGTGCTTCACCTCTGTGTGAATGGTCTTATTCAACCACTGATTCATGTTGAAAGCGCTTAACCTTTGGCACTGTAAAGGTTAAGCACTTTCAAGTCATTTTCTCTGCCTCTTAATTTTAACCTGTAGATAAGATTCTAACACGTTTCTCTGTCGCCTCCTGAGTCTAATTATGGGAGTGAAGGTATTTCTACTCTCCTATCATGGCAGACAGCTATTTTCTGAAAATGCCTCTAGGTATCAATGATTATGGGTTTTTTTTTTACACTGAAGAATTTTATTCTGACAGTTAGATGGATCTTCTGTTACAAACTGTGCAATTACATAAGGTGCTATAAAGGACTTTTGTATTAAAGAGTGTGATGTAAAATAGGTCATATTATGCCATTAAAACAGGATAGAGTTATGGGTCACCTCCAGCATTTTTACATTGAAGCATATCCAGCACAATGTATTATTATTTTTATTATGCATATTTAATGGAGGTATGAAAAAAGAAGCCAGAATCTGATGAGGGTTCTATGCCATTTTAAAAATGTGGGGAAGGTTCTTTAATACTAAATTTAAGGGAGTGGAAATTGCAGTTTCTGCCATACAAGTGGGAGACATTAGTTTTCACAAATTTGTTCAAAAAAGAGATTCAGATTATTGGCTAGGAGGTTCTGCCTTGGGCTAACTAGTCAGTTGGAGAGGTGGGCTTTTTAAAATGTGACTATCTGTCATTGCCAGCCTTTTACTGGAAAAGTCAAATATTATCAGAACAAGTATTCTGGGCTAACTGATCCAAGGACCTAAAGAGTGAATTCTCTTTTGCCTGCTGACCAAAATAGGGGTAGATGAACAGCATAGTTTGTCATGCATATAAGCATAGAAAGAATGCCTGTATCACCACACCAGATTTTGAGCCCAAGTGGGTTTTCCCAAAAGCTCGCAATTCTGTGGTACAACTTCTTAGGGAACTTGCACTAATTGGGAGATTTAATGTATTAATGTATTAAAGAATTAATACATAATATCCCATAGTTCAACTCTTCTTTGAGTCGGTGATCTTCATGAGGAGGTTTGGCAACAAATAAGTTCAATAGTAGTTTTCTTTGATTTAAATGTGAAACACATTTTTGTCCGTAACCCTTCCTTCATTTTGATGACAATCCTAGAGTTGTACCTGTCACCCAAAAGGACATTCCTACTCAGTTTCAGACTGAGGGAAGAAGACAAACACATCTTTGATCCATTGGGTAGCCAACTCCAGGTTGGGAAATTCCTGGACTTTGGGGACAGAGCCTAGGGAGAACAGTTAGGGAAATGGAGAGAGTTCATCAGAGATATTAAGCCACAGAGTCTATTATTTGCATCTGCCATTTTCTCCAGGAAACTAATGGCTGAGGTCTGAAGATCACTTGTTATTTATTTATTTATTGATTTAATTTGTTATACTGCCCACCCCTGAGAACTCAGCCCCCACCTGTATGTTGGCAACCCTATGTTCTTGAGCAATTAAATGTCAATGTTCACAGGAAGCATGGGCAGATACCAATTACATTATGAGCTTTCTTAGGAACTTCGCGCAGGGTGTTGGGGAGGGCGGGGCTCTGAAAAAGGTTCTGTTTTTAAACAAAAATGGTATATGAGCTAACTTGCCTTCGTGCACTGTTTTTGCTTATTGTACTCTCTTGCTTTCAGCATTTATTTTCACTTAGTTCATTTATGGGTAGTAATTTAAGAACTTTATGTCTTATATCTAAGCTTTTGATTACCTATGGGGAAAGAAGAATCTGAGAAACAACTCCCTGTATAATCCAGCTATCATACTTAGTTGTACCAACATCATTTTTAACATAAACATATACAGTGTTATGAGATGAACATATTATTAATTATTTAATTTATTAAAATTTATGCATTGTCTTTCCCAGAGGAAACTCAAGGTTGTAGTGGTAACAGTGTGATGAATTTCAGCATGTTTTAATTTTTGTGTCAAAATTTGCATTTTTGACAGGGAAGAATCTACGTTAGCACATGGACTTCATATTATGGTCAATGTTATTTCAAAGGAATTTGTTTTTAAGTAAGTACATTTACGATAGCCTTAATATAATTACAAAGTTATTCAAACTTCAGTTCTTCAGTTAAAGAATCCCTGTTTTGTAGATCAGTGACCTGAAAGATTGCAACACAGTAGTTCTGGAGGAGCTGTTCTGGTTTATTGTGTATCAAATCTAGTTGAAAAAATTATGAAATTTTCAATTATATTACAACGTTCACTCTGCCATTAACTCATTTTTAACTGGACTGTATATCTCAGGGTTTTTTTAAGCACGAGAGAAGAAAGAATAATAAAAAATGCCATAGAATTGTAAGATGAGTGATGTATCTGAATGATATGGAATGCAGAGGTTAAGGATATTTTACTTCAAGACCTTCAAGATACAGTTATTACTACTTGAGGAATTAACTGGTATTTTCAATAATAAGTTAATGTCAAACTTCAACACAGCCTCTCTAGACTCAGTCTGAAGTGGTGAACACCATCATCTGTATATATAAAAATCTAACTGTGTGTTTGTCCCTGATGGTCTCCCTCAGAAGCTGCTGGATGGATCACCCCCTAATTTTCACATGATGTCCCTTCCTGTTGCGGGCAGGTAATCGGACCTTCACATTGCCGAAAGTCCAGAAAGTGAAAGTTACCTGCCCACTTTTTTGCAGGTAAAACGTCTTTTTCCTGGTGCACCAGGCCATGAAGCTGCCTCTGTTTAACTGTCACCCGTAGAATGTTTGTGCAGTCTGTCTGTGGCCTGAGAGCTTGATATGCCTTTAGAATGTTTGTGCAGAAATGGCCAGAGATGAGCACTGAAAACAGTAAATAGGTAATACTGGTAAGTAATACAAGTGGAAGTGAAACACAAACACACTTTGCCGTGTGAGATGTCAGGTGGGGTCCCCCCCCACACGGAGGTAACTTTCACTCTCTGTGCCTCACCCACTGCTACCACACAACACACATACTCTCATACATATCCAGCTCATCCTCACACACCTCACTCTGCCTTCCCTCATATCCAACCACCTCTTACCTACTTCCTCACCCATATTCGCCACAGCTCTCTTTTACTAAAAGCGAGCTGGAATTTGCCTTTTTCTTCTAAGACAATCCGCGGGGTGGGGACGAACCAACACTACTGGCTCCGCTTCTTTTGCACGTGGCCCTTTAAGAACCCAGGGAGCTGGCCTTAATCTGAATGCCTCACCACCCTGCCTCTGCTGCCTGACTGGGATAGCCTGCTTGCCCCAGTTCTGCCTTACCCAAGCCAGGACTGTGCGTGTCAACCAGCCTCATGGACAGCAGAATTCGCACTCTGGACAGTTCTGTTGTGGAATGGAAAGGGTTACCTTATACTAAAAAAACAAGACACCACCATATAACGATGTGCATTGAAAAGGGAAAGAGGGATTCCATTTGACCACCCTAAAAGGCTATGCTGGGGATCATTGGACCTGTTCTGCTCCCCAGGTGGTTATTTAGGTGCCTGGACCCGGCCAAAGCAGAATGTAAGACTCACTGACTCAGTTAACAGTTCAATACTTAAAGCTTTAATTGTAACAATGTTGACAGACCCTGACTCCTCCCGGGTCTAACTAAATAAAGGTTACTTTGTCGCAGAAACTTTCTGGAGTCTGGAATTTATTGTAAATACTGTGAGACTATAACATCTATAACTGTTTAACTTAAATACTGTGAATCTATAACATCTTTGACTGTCTAACTTGTTGCTGTCACCCAGCTTCCGTTGGCACCTAACTGCTGCTGTCACCCAGCTTCCGTTGGCCCCCTAACTGCCAAATCAGACAGGTTGCTGGGTAATAACTGCCGTAGAACACCAGCCCTAGGGCTTCTTAAAGGGACAGAACTAAATTCGGTTCCCTCCCACTGAATACTGTACAAAACATAGCTAAACCCATACTAACTGTGGGGAAACTAAAGGGGAAATAAACAAAGGCTCTGTGGGGGCATGACAGGACCTGCATGGACATCTGTGTGAGTTGCGGATTGTGATGAGAAGGACAATTGCCACAGCAACGCGTGGCCGGGCCTGCTAGTTTGGTATAGAATACTAATGCACTGGAAGTCACAAAAATTATGAATCAAATCATCATTTCATGAATAGGATATCATTGCTCATCCATCTTGTTCCTTTCCTTTCAGTTAGGGAGCTCCATCCAAATGGGAAGCAGTGGGCCATGGTGCCAATGTAGCACCACCCTACTGCTCTCATTCAGGCTTCCCAGTGTCATGGGCTTGCAAAGTGCAAAAGTCTCCCCGCCACTGAGAAGTGTCAATGGGCCACAATGGACATATCCTACCCAAAAGGGTGGTTTAAGTTGAACTGCAGTCCACTGGCTTAATGCTGGCAAAGGACAAGAGAGCCAACTAAGGTTGGCTACTCCCCTGGCCATGCCCTGGCCCTCCCTTCATCTGCCGGTGGTGGCAGGGGCCCTGGAACATTGGCACAGCATCCAGACTACATTTCAGTGCTAGCAGGCAGTAGTGGTTGCACGACAGCAGGATGGCCCCTCCACAGAGGTAAGTACCACAGGGAGGACAAATCCACTGACACAGAGATGCACCCTTCCCAAGAGCAGATCTGCCCCCCCCTTTGGAGGGGGCACTCAGTTGCATCTCTGAATCCAAGCTGTTTTGCCAGTTGACATAACAAGTCTAAGAATCACCACCAAAACTTTCCCATCCCAATGTGAACTAGGGTTTACAAACCTGACCCTGCCTTCAGTGTTCTCTGTTCTACAACCGTGTTAAGGTGGAAAATATGTTTGTTTGTTTGTTTGTTTGCTTGCTTGCTTTTGAAGCCACCCATTCCCGAAAGGGCTCTGGGCGCTGTACAAACAAATCCACAATAAAATACATTTGAATTTATGTACATTTTAAACCCAATAAAAACATGCATTTCTTTCATCCCCACCCTATAGGAATCTTTAGGTGTCCAGCACACTATCTTGTCAGGTTGTTTGGGATCAGTTCCAATTGCTGCAGCCCAAGGATGTGACAGATTGCTTGCAGGGGTCTATTCTATTGCCTGTCTCCTTGATCCTTGCCCATCTTGGATGATTAAAGCTAGCTGGGAGGGGTTGGACAGGTGGATCCAGAAAGTTAATTCCTCCCTGAGGTGGGTGAGGTACTGGCTGAGTTAAAGACGCTATGATCAACCTCCTCCTGAAGAGACCAGCTCTCGATCTGATGGTTCTTAACAGCTATTGCCAATGGCCACTTTTTTTGCAAGGGGGGGGGTGGTACCCCAATTTCAAGCACACACAGATGACACTGATTTTCTGGACCCATGTAAATTGGGTTTCAGGCACTTTTAAACCATGTCTCATGTAAATATGAAGCATGCAATCCCTTCCCCTTAATGTTGTGATATACAAATTAATAAAATCTGTCCAAAAAGGGAACAAAGTGATAGGTCCCATCAACATCCACAGGTGTGCATCTTCCTAGCTACTTGTTCTCAACACCCAAGAAATAAAAAGAAAAGAAAATGGGGTCATTGCTCACAAAACCCCTGTTTATTGTGAATTTGTTGCTGTACACATTTGGGTGAAATTGTGCTCACAGTCACTGCCAAGGGGAGAAAATGTGTTTGAGGGATGTTTCTGAAATGGAGGGTTATCACATCGGTTGGCAGCTCAGCAGAAACAAAAATGACATGACTCAAGGCAGGAGAATGTGGCAGGGCAGGGAAAATAAAGCAATTTGGCACCCATGATTTTGGTATTTTTTGAAAAACCCAGGTTGAGGAAAACATTGTGGATCAAACCCATTTTGGGGAAAGGGACTCATGAGAACTTCTTGCCCAAACCTGGATATTTTCCTTCTTCAACCTGTTATATTTGTACCATTTATTATTATTATTATTATTATTTTATTAGACATTTATACCGCCCCATCCCCGAAGGGCTCTGGGCGGTGTACAACATATAAAATACAATGTAAATTAAATAAACATTTAAAAGCAGGGATAAAATTTCCCAGTACGTATTCCAAATATAAAAGCTCAAAATTTAAATTTAAATTTAGATTTAAGATTTAAGGTGGCGTCCAGCATTCCAATAATATAAAATCCCTCCCTCCCCACGGTAAAGGGAGGCATGGCGAGTCTCATTAGGTGATTAGCGGCCCAGATGAAAGGGGCCAAGGAAGGGGCACCATTAGCAGCTGGTTCCTCCAAAGGCCCGGCGGAACAGCTCCGTCTTACAGGCCCTGCGGAACTCCCCAAGGTCCCGCAGGGCCCGGACAGCTGAAGGAAGAGCGTTCCACCAGGCCGGGGCCAAGGCTGTGAAGGTCCTGGCCCATGCGGAATCAATCAATGTCTTCCAACTGAAGGATCCTCAGCTCATCACGAGCCATTTTTTTTACTACAAACTCAACCTTTAAAGTTATTAGTGGAATTTGCTATCCTTGTAGAATACTGCCATTCCCATCCCTTTCTCTTCCAAGGGAATGTCACATGGTCCTCTGGCAGCAGCTGCTGAGAAAGCCATGCCATACTCAGTCTTTGCCCCTTTCACCTCCACGTTAAACTGGATAAAGGCTGCTTTCTGGGGCCTCCAGACTGAAGAGAAGATCAACTTGTCTTTGCTGACTCCATTGTTCATTTGCCATTGCTCATTTGTCCCACCCTCAGCTGCATAGGTAAAAGTCCATGCATAATATTCCAGCCTTCTGGAATAAGAGTTGACCATTCCCTCAGGCCTCATATAGAATTTAACTATGCTGGTGCCTTCCTCTGTCCTGGCTGCAGAATAAAAGATGTGCAAGACGACTATAATAAGACATCTTGACTGATATAGGTAACACTATTTTCAAGAAACCTGGTTGCTACTCAACCTATGCAAGTTCTGTTGACTTAAAAAGACTAATCTAAAGTAAACTGTTGTCCACTGGAGGTTGCCACATGCCTCTATAGTCACAAACTGTCCGTGAACTACAGTGTGCCTTTGGTCTTCTTGCAAAGGCAACTTTCATTATATATTTTACCACATAATTTAATTAGTAATGCATATGTTACTTTAAAAGTTACTATGAGTTCAAATGAAACAATTTTTATAGCAGCCTCTAAAACACATTTAATTCCAAGCATATGCATTTTTAATATCAAGAAAATTAATTGTGAAATACAGAGGTTAATTCTAAGAACACAAAGTTTTGGCAGTGTTGTGAATTCAGCTATTTTTTAAAATTAAGAGTTACCTGATGACATGATTAAAATTATATTTAGTTTATTTTAATTATCACATTTTTGTGGGAATATATTACCATATTTTTTCTTGTCATCACTACTGATGGCAGATGTTTTTCTTTTTAATTAAATCTCAGGCATCTACTCTCTATCATTCTGTCATTTCTTCTGATATGCAATCTTTGTTTTTGCATTTGAGATGAAGTTTATGACAGCTTCTTAAAGCTATTGTTTTGTTTCATTGGCTACACTCTAATGGACAGTAGCTTTTAAGCATTTGTAGGTAAAGTGGTTTTAGAAATCTGCTCAGCTTCATCCACAGTGTATCAAAATCTGGCATTTTACACTTCAGTTACAAACATATTTTTTGCACAGAAATGGTGGTAAATCTTTGCTCAAATTTCCATAAGAAAAAAATGAACACCTGGATATCTTACCTGCTAGATCAAAGTGGACCAGTACAAACTTCAGTACACATTTCAGTACAAACATATTTTTTGCACAGAAATGGTGATAAATCTTTGCTCAACTTTCCATTTCATAATAAAAAAATGGACACCTGGATATCTTCTCTGCTGGACCAAGAGAAGAGAGAATGAGCTTTAAAAGGGGTTCATAAAGAAATAACTCAAGACCTTTTAGTCTCTGTATACCAGGGCTTATCTCAGTAGGGCTACCCCAAACTAAGGCCCTTTCTGCACGGACCAATAACAGCGCCCTAGGGATGGCAAAAACGCCATCCCTAGGGAGCTGTTCGCATGGGGGGCGCAGTTGCATCGCAACCGCGCCGCCCTCGCTCCCCCCCAGCAGCGCGAAGCTGCTGTTTCCCAACCTCGCTTCCTGAGCGAGGTTTTTGGAAAACAGCAGCTTCCAACCACTGCCATGCAAACTGCAGTGGCTGGAAGGCACCATCCCCCCCCTTCCCAAATGCCTTATCGTGTCCTCCGGCCTCCGGCACATCGCACAGCCCAGGGGACACACCCTCCTGCCCTGCGACTTCCGAGCTGTCGTGCAGGGCAGGGGTGTGTGTCCCCTGGCCTGTGCAATGCACCAGAGGCCGGAAGACACGGTAAGGAATTTGGGGGACAGCGCAGCCTGCGCGGAAGCTGTGCCATCTTCCCCGCCGCAACTGGGACAATTCGTGCGAATGGTCCCAGGGGGGTTGGGTCGGCGTCATGTATGCCAACCCAACCCACAGTGTGGCCATGCGAAAACGGCCTATAATTGTGAAGAATGAGAATGTGAGAGAATAATTGTAAAAACAAGCAAATAACTTAACAGTATACCAAAAAACACACAAGAAAAATGTGAAGAATCTACACTAAGCACCTCAGAACTGATCCTTAAGCAGTCACACAAACACCAACAAGAGCAGTCACACAAACACCAACAACGCATATAAAAAATGGAGAAAATTGAGAAGTTTTACAGAAGGGACATAACAAATCTAGGGCTTCAGATCTGTAGAAGTCCAGGGACAGAAGCTGCTGAGATCGAATGAGCAGAGTGAGAAGCTGGCTAAGCAAGGAGGTGATCCAGGGATTCTCAGAAGAAAACCAGAGTTCAAAACAGCAAAGGTTTGAACCAGAGATCTGAGGAACAATTTGCTGGGTCTGGGAGTCCTTCTTTTATGGCACATCTCACTGTGACATGCTTCTGAAGATGCAGCCATAGATACAGGCAAAAAATTAGAGCAAAAAACTACCAGACTACAGCCGCATAGCTCAGAAAACCCACAGCAGCCAGAAATAGCAGTGACCTGACACTTGAGCTGTAAAACAGGATGCTTATTAAAATAACTATCTAATTAAAAAGGGAGCTCTATTATTCTATGGACATGCCTACTTTCCATCTGCCTTTTTGGCACATCAGTTCAGATGCTAATTTTAGCTTTGAGGCTGGCCTCAATCTTGTATTTGTTGTACTTTTTCCATGAGAAATGGCGTGTGGCTTCAAGCATGGTTGGTTTTTGTGGATAGCACTTTTTCTGCCAGTCAGACCCATCATGCCCCCGCTACACTAGTAGCAGCAGCAGCGGATGTAGAACACTGGTGCTGCATCGAGTGCTGCATTCCGGTACCGCATTCTAGTCCCTGGGGAGGGTGAATCCATCACCATGGCAACATGCTGCACCCATGAGTAGACCCCCCCTTTTGATGGGGCTCTTGGGTTTTTTGATAATTTCTAAAAGCAGTGAGACAAAAAGCCGGAAACTTATTTACGTTTAAAAACTATTGCTTGCTATAATATGATTAAGCAATTTTGATAATTTCTGCATTTATCTTCACTGTGATTGTAGGGTTAACTTTTTCATGCCTTCATTTTTTCTGTCTTGCTCAGTAAACAGATAAAAGTTTCTGTAGATGTTCTGTCTAATTTTCTGGTTAAAGGTTCAGAGAAATGAACCCTATCTCAATGTTTTGAATTATTAGAGTTAAAAGTAGTAAATAACCTTTAACTGATAAATCCTGAAGAACAATGCAGTTAATCAGTGTTGCACAGACAGCTTTAAATAATTGTTTAGTATAGATCCTCTAATGAGATGTGGGAGGGAATTACTTGTTATGCTGGAATAGCTGTGAACTCCATCATATTTACTGTGCTATCTCTGCCTCACAAAAAGGCAGAACAGATAAGTAGTGCCTCAGATGTGTCATGGACAGCTGCCTCCACCATGGTGGCCTTCAGAATTGCTCCATACATGCATTGATGAAAATTATTAGACATTAGTACATGTTATTAGTACACTCTGTTGGAAATAACTAGAAATATGTAAGCTGTAAATACAGAAGGAAGCACCGCACACAAAAAAACTGTCCACAGATATAAGAGAAACTATTTGTAAAAGGAGAAACTATGGATGACTTACTTTTCCTAATTTATGTTCATTTTTGGTTTTTGACAATAGTTTTGATTTCCTGCTTTTCACTGTTGATTTTGTAAATGTGTTTATATTGTATATGAATCTTGTATGTATGTCACATGCAAAATTTATGTTTGGGTGGATGCTGTTAAGGTGGTTCAGAAAATTCAGCAGTTCCTCCTCACCATGGCTCCAGATTGTAAAAGTGTCATCCACAAATCAGAACCAAGTTGCAGATTTCCTGGGTGCTGTTTTGAGGGCTTGTTTCTCAAAATGTTTCATGTAGAAATTGGCTAACACTGGGCTGAGGGGGCTTCCCATGGCTACTCCATCGGTCTGCTCATAATAATCATTGCCTACTTCATTGACTGAACGGCAACTTTCCAGTGATGAAACATCCATCCTGGCCAAGGGAGGCTACACCAGAGTTACCGTGGAAGACATCATTGCAAATGTAGAATCAGCCATTCGGCATCTTCCAGAAGAGCTAGCAGAGGAACTAAGAGGAGAAACTGTAAGAATATTGTGAAAAGCAAAACTTCCCTCCAGCAATATTACACAAAAGGAAAGAAATGCTATTAAGATTCTCAGCAAAGATCCAGAAATATCATACTTCCAGCAGACAAGGGAAATGCAACAGTAATCATGAAGACTGAACAATATAAAGAAAAAATCAGAGAACTCCTGGATCCCTCAACATACAAAAAACTGAAACAAGACCCAGCCAAGAAAATCACTCGCCAAAACATCACATTGATAAAGAGCTCCTCCATTCAACCAGTCACACGCCAACGACTCGGTAAATCAGAAGCTCTTCCACCTAGGTTATATGGACTCCCCAAAATCCACAAGGAATCCATCCCACTCAGACCTATTGTGAGTGCAATTGATTCCCCCACATATGAACTGGCAAAATTTTTGACTTCACAGTTACAAAGCCACATTGGACACACAATGCATTATGTTAAAGACTCAGCCCACTTCATCGAAAAAATTAGCAATCTCCATCTCAACCCTAGCAACAGACTTATCAGCTTTGATGTTGTCTCACTGTTCACCAACGTTCCAGTTAAAGAAACACTTGCACTCATCGGCCAGATGTTTCCAGATGACATCACAGCTTTATTTCAACACTGCCTAACAACCAGCTACTTCCAATGGGACAATGAATACTATGAACAGACCGATGGGGTAGCCATGGGAATCCCCCTCATCCCAGTGATAGCCAGTTTTTACATGGAACATTTTGAGAAACAAGCCCTCAAAACAGCATCCAGGAAACCCGTAACTTTTTCAATCTGGAGCCATGGTGAGGAGGAACTGCTAAACTTTCTGGACCCCCTTAACAGCATCCACCCAAACATCCAATGTACCATGGAAACTGAAAAAGAAGGGAAAGTGCCTTTTTTAGATGTCTTGGTCTTTTGCGAACCCAACCACCAATTGGGCCACACAGTATACAGAAAACCAACACACACAAACCGGTATTTGCATAAAAACTCCAATCATCATCCACAACAGAAAAGGGGCATAATCAAAACTCTGTCAGATCGTGCAAAATGAATTTGTGAACCTCATCTCCTCCCTGATGAAATCAACCATTTGACTGGGCTCTGCAGGCTAATGGCTACTCCACAACAGAAATCAGAAGAGCTTTAAGGCCAAGAAAAACCCAGAGGACTGAGGAGAAACAGCCCACCACTGGAAAAATATTTCTACCATACATCAAGGGAATCACAGATCAAATAGGGAAACTGATGAAAAAGCATTACCTACAGACCATCTTCAAACCCACCAGGAAAATACAGCAAATGCTACGCTCAGCAAAGGACAAGAGAGACCCCCTCACTTCTGCAGGAGTATATCGCATACCCTGTAGCTGTGGAAAGATCTACATAGGAACCACAAAACACAGCATTCAGACCTGTATTAAGGAACATGAAAGACACTGTCGGCTTAACCATCCTGAAATATCTGCAGTTGCAGAACAAAACTGGACATAATATTTTATTTGAGAACACTGAAATTCTGGACAATTCAGAAGCTTACTAGGTCAGACTGCACAGGGAGGCCATTGAAATTCATGAACACCAGGACAACTTCAATAAGAAAGAAGAGACGTTAAAAATAAGCAAAGCCTGGCTCCCAGTACTTAAAAAATGGACTGATAACCCCACCTGCAATACAATGCACTCAACCACACCTTTGCATAGCAAGTTCCACCCAAACACTTAATGATTGGTTCCCCACCCTGGGACATGGACAATATACCACACTAAACTTTCCCTTCTCACTTAGACACAGTGTGAAACAGACTTTTCTCTGTGATACACCTCTGAAGATGCCAGCCACAGATGAAGGCGAAATGTTAGGAACAAAATCCACCAGACCACGGCCACACAGCCTGGAAAACCTGCCAGAACCAGTTGAATCCAGCCGTGAAAGCCTTTGACAAAACTCTTTTTTGTTATTACAACACCAGTTGAAGATACGGAACAAATATCTAAGGCACTATTATTGTTTAGAATTGACAAATTGTGATGTATGTTGCATTTCCTCAAGAATATTTTTCAGGAATGTATTTCTGTATAGTATTGTACTATACAAACTGCTTTGCAAATTATGGACTAATTTTAAAAACAGCTCTCATTTTTGAAGTTCTGCCAAAATATTTACATTCATACCTGAAATATAACCAGAAAATCATTTTAACAGGTTTTATTCCTGAACAATGTAACCACTATAGCCACATAATAATATCTGAAAAGGAACACACTTGCAACAGGAAAGATGGACTAACATAGGATTGTTTTGAACAGGGAAATTTCTTTTTCTGAAATTCATTTTTATAGTTACAGCCATTGATTCCTCTTTGTGTTTTTTAAAGAGGGATTTCACTTTCAATCCCTTTGAAGACAACTGACCACCCCCTTTTGTATCTTCAGTCCTTGAAGTTGCTCTATGTTACACACCAGAAGTATTCTAGCAGGAAGATAGGAACGTTTGGGAAGATATTGCCTACCTTTGAATATCTACAGAGTGAAACACCAGAATTTGAAGAATTTCCTTTCATGTCCCTCTTTTCTTCAAGTTTATCTTTTCTCAAAATGGAATTGCTTAGAAACTGACTCCAAATTCCTTTAAAAAAAACAGAGAGAGGTAAGAAATGGATTGTTGGATTTTAGGGAAAACAACACACGGTTAACATGCTATTTTATTAAAACAATTCTCATTTTTTTGACAGCTTAAATTCACTTGTTACAAAATTCGAACAGTCACCACATTTAATCTGATATGCAACTAGAGATCCATATTCATTGCTTAATGACTATATGTGCTTTGTTATGGTTTGGATTAGGACTATCATGCACAAGTAGACAAAGCTGACAATTCCCTCATAATTTTCCTGACTTGAAATAGTCCTTTATGATAACATATGACATAATTTCCCCAAACAAGAATTAAAAAGTAGCTCCCCAATACATGTCAGGTTGGTTTTATGGCACAGAGGGGAAGCAAGGAAAGAAAAAGTATAAATCTTCTCATTTTCTTATCTTCTATACCAATCACTCTGGCAAAAAATGGAGCCTATCAAAATCCTCCAATAGAAAGTAAGGTGAGGCATCCATCAACTAATCTTGGTTAATCTTGTTTTCATAATCACTGATGTGTTTTGAGGGCTTGCTGATTTTCAATGTGTGGTCCCATCAAAGAGTTTCACAGACACGGCAATAACAGTTACACAGATATAATTTGCTATTTATACATTGCAAGATAACTCATGTTTTTGAAACTGTTACTAATTGTTCATTGGCTAATTAACAATTAATCATCACTTGTTAATTAGTGAGTTATCTGGAAAAGAAACATGACCCTCAGGAGGTAACCTGAGGTTAGCTGATTTCTTGAACAGAAGTACCTCCAATATTCTGTTAGTTAACACTTCAAAGCTCTTGGTATCAAAGAATGCATTATTGGTTAGTATGCTATCAGTACACTGTATTGGTAGTCATTCACCTCCTGGATCATCTTATCCTCACAGGAAAATCTAATTGTGAATGTGTGCTACAGGGAAATGATATGATTTAACAGTACATAGAAACAGCCATTTATAATAAAACAAAATACCCATTTTGAGGCAGATCAATCTGAGGGTTGATTCAAAACAGACAAAAGGAAGTACTTTTGTACAAAATACATGAAAAAACTTTTTGAGCTTATTGCCATGAGTTTTTGGTAGACTAGTTGGTAGACTAATTCTGTACCTTCCCAAATCCATAGAGATGACTCTCCAAGGACCAGCAAGAACTGGAAAGGTTGTAAAAGCACATGGGGCTTCCCCGGGGCAGATTTGACTGTAGCACACACAGGGCAACCCCTTACATGAGCATCAACATCTTTCTGCATAGTCCACCACCAAAATTGCCTTCTGAGAAGGTGTAAAGTTTTAAAAAATCCAAAATGCCCAAAGTGCTTTGATTTTGTGTTCCTGCATGGCAGGGGGTTGGACTTGATATCCCTTCCAACTCCATGATTCTATTCTATAAAAGTTTTGATCGCATGAGGCTTGGTTGGAATTAGTATATCCTTTGTGAACAGGAAATGATGTGCGCTGAAGTCCAAGGACATGATTATTTCTCAGGAAAAGTCCATTGTTTTCCATACAGCTGTGGGAAGGTCATTCCTGGCTGTGCTGAGGGACTTGTTCAGACAGATCTTTTTCCTATAGGCAGCATAATACAAGGCTGGATATGGCATCCATCTTGAACCTGTATTGCCAGGGCACTCCTATGGGAGACTGGTAGAGCACTGCACAAAAGCAAGCTCCCGTGTCCTATCATGGATTGGTCTACTAACAAAAGATACTAGCTAGATATTACAGGGAGAAATTACTGTAAGAAGTGTTCAATGGTTGGGGGGGGGGGTTACAGTAAGAAGTGCTCAATGGTGATACAGTAAGAAGTGTTCAATGGTAGCTGCCTGGGAGTTGGTGAGCTCCCTGCACTGACAGTCTTTAAGCAATGTCTGGACAAACACTTCTCATGAGTAGTTGTGGTGTGCTTTCCGGGCTGTGTGGCTAGTAGATCTTGTTCCTAACATTTTGCCTGCATCTGTGGCTGGCATCTTCAGAGGCGTATCACAGAGAGAAGTGTGTAACACATTGTGTCCAGTCAGAAGGGAATGTTTAGTGGGGTATATATTGTCCACGTCCCAGGGTGGGAAATCAATCAGTAAGTGTTTGGGTGGAACTTGCTATGCAAAGGTGTGGTTGACTGCATTGTATTGCGCGTGGGGTTTTCAGTCCATTTACACTGGTATTCACATTTGCATTCCCTGAAGTAGCAACAGTATTAGTGAATGCAAATCCTGTGTCTTGGTGGAGTTCATTGTCTATGAACCTAGCATGCCCTTGGTCTTTGATTCTGATGTTTTTAAGTACTGGCAGTCAAGTTTTGTTAATTCTCAGAGTCTCTTCCTTCTTGTTGAAGTTGTCTTGGTGTTTGTGGATTTCAATAGCCTCCTCGTGTAGTCTGACATAGTAGCCGTCTGAGTTGTCCAAAATTTTAGTGTTTTCCAATAAAATGATATATCCAGTTTAGTTTAGAGCATGTTCTGCTACAGTAGCTTTTTTGGGATGGTTAAGACGACAGTGTCTTTCATGCTCTTTAATACGAGTCTGAATGCTGCATTTTGTAGTTCCTATGTAGACCTTTCCACAGCTGCAGAATATGTGATAAACTCCTGCCAGAAGTGAGGGGGTCTCTCTTGTCCTTTGCTGAGCGTAGCATCTGCTGTATTTTTCTGGTATCTTTGAAGGTTGTTTGTAGATTATGTTTTTTTCATCCATTTCCCTATTTGATCTGTTTTTCCCTTGATGAAAAGTAGAAATATTTTTCCTGTGTGGGGCTGTTTCTCCTCAGTCCTCTGGGTTTTTCTTGGCCTTAAAGCTCTTCTGATTTCTGTTGTGGAGTAGCCATTAGCTTGCAAAGCCCAGTCTAGATGATTGATTTCCTCAAGGAGCAGGGGAGGTTCACAGATTCATTTTGCATGATCTGTCAAAGTTTTGACTGTACCCCTTTTTGTTGTGGGCGGTAGTTGGAATTTTTAGATAGATATTGGTCTGTGTGTGCTAATTTTCTGTATGCTGTATGCTGTATTGATGGTTGGGTTTGCGAAAGACCATGTTTGGGTGGTGGATGCTGTCATGGTGGTCCGGAAAATTCAGTAATTCTTCCTTGCCAATGGCTCCAGATTGTAAAAGTATCATCCACAAATCAGAATCAAGTTATGGGTATTCTGGAAATGTTAGGAACAAGATCTACCAGTCCACGTCCACACAGCCTGGAAAGCCAACAACAACCAATTGAGTCAGGCCATGAAAGGCTTCTACAATACACTTGTCATGAGTGCTATAGGCTTACCATGCATTGAGCAGCAAGTTGGACTAGATAGCCTATATGGCCCCTTCCAACTCTATGTTTCTATATTCATTTAGTTTCCAGGATGATGACATTAAAAGCAAGACTATCACTTATCTGAGGTCATGTCAGTGATAAACAATATCAGCTGCTGACCATTTGCTAATCTCATAATGTTGGACTTTTACTTACAATGAATTCCTTAAAAGAGTTATATCCTCTTAAGTTTATTCAATCTGTAACTCTGTTTAGGACTTCACTGTCAATTTGTATTAATTAGGGCTGAGTTAAAATTGCTTATACGGATTCTTCAGTTTTTCTTTTTTTCATATTTATATTTTTTGCAAACAAAATGTTTATGATAGCTTAGACAACCCATTACATTAATATTGTAAAGTTATGCATTATAAAACATTTACAAAAATGCCAAATTTTCTGAAGTTGCAACACATATCCTGTTTTAAATTAGTCAGAATGCTTAGGAGCAATGTTTCTTACAATTCCTTATCCATTGAATGTGAGGCTTACATCAGATTTCCATATGTTAAAACACATATTAAAGTTAGTAGGATTGTGTTTGCTGGCCCCACCTGCCAATATCCAAGTGCTTAGCCAAAGTCTGCAGTGACCCCTTCCTCCCCGGTGCACCCACATCTTCATAATTGTATGGGCTTGTAACTTTGCTGACTTCTGGGGAATCCTTAGAAGTTATGTCATGTAGACATTGAATGAATAGAGACAATGTAAATGGAGCATACAAAGATCTAATTCAGAGAATAAGAATGTCACTGTCATACTACTATTGGCTATAGTAAATGGGAGTTGAACGCACTGCTCAAAAGTAGGATGCAGGTGATGGTGGTACCACTTATAAAGCTACCAGATGTCCTTTGGATGATTTATATGCCTGCTAAACATGGCATTATCATTTTGGTAGCTTTTTTAAAATAATAAGACAGTAATTGCTATTTGCTTTGTTTGCACTTATGCAAGTTATAATATTCGGAGCTTTATCCATCCACTAAAAAAAAGCATTATGGGTGAGGTCTCTTCTCTCCTTTTTAAAATGAAGTTCCAATTAAGTATTAACATGAGATAGTTCTTGTGTGAAATATTTACAGTTTTATTTTCAAGACTTCCATAAAAATTTAATTGGGATAAATTTTTGATCCTATGTCTTTCTAACATCCACATAACAAGAAATGCCTACCTTTCAGTTAGGGGAAGGTTTGATACATCCTGCAGTTACACAACCAACGTAAGAAACAGATCAGTATTTTGCAATCACAGATGGTTTCAGAAATACACAGTATGGAATCCAAAGTGTCTGCCTACACATGAAACATGGAAAGAATGTTCTGCCTCTTAAAACACAGTGTAGCAAACCCTTGAACTAAATCTCATGTTATTCCAATTGTGCTAAGGAACAGCCGTGACTTACCGCGGCTGCCATTGCTGATGGGGAAGGGACAGCCTCCATGGGGCTGCCTCCTCCCCCTTGCCTTGCGAGCTCCTCTATGCTCGCGAGGCTTTGGCTTGGGAGGTGGGGCCGGGCGGCCTATTTAAACCTGGGCCTGGCCTCCCCACCTCTCCATTTGCTGAAACGTGCGTGTTTGACTTCCACGCACACACATTGAGGTAAGCCCCAGGTGGGGGGAAGGGGCCCCGCCGGTGGGGGGGGGGAGTTCCCATGTCTTTGCCTCATGCCCCCATGTCTTTTCAGCCGGCTTCTGCCGGCAAGGAGGGAATGCGGCGGGGCAGGCCTCGCGCCACCCACCGCCTCCAAGGCTCTTTGGCCGGCTTCTGCCGGCAGGGAAGGGAGGCGGCGGGCCGGGCCTTCCGCCACCCGCCGCCTCCAAGGCTCTTTGGCCGGCTTCTGCTGGCGGGAAAGGGAGGAGGCGGGCCGGGCCTTGCGCACCCGCCACCTCCATGTCTCTTCGGCCGGCTTCTGCCGGTGGGGAAGGGAGGCGGCGGGCCGGGCTTTGCGCACCCGCCGCCTCCAGATTTCTTTGGCCGGCTTCTGCTGGCGGGGAAGGGAGGCGGCGGGCCGGGCCTTGCGCCACCCACCGCCTCCAAGGCTCTTCGGCCGGCTTCTGCCAGCGGGGCAGGCCTTGCACCACCCGCCGCCTCCATGGCACTTCAGCCGGCTTCCGCTGGCGAGAGGGGAAAGCGATGGGGCAGGCCACCCGCCGCCCCACAGGGCTTCCGGCCGGCAATTGCTGGCGAGGGGGAGGTGTCCTGGTGGGTGGACTTTCTTTTCCTGCTGCTGCGAACGGCCTTCCTTTTCGCAAAGGTCCGCAGCGCGCCAGTCCCGTTGCATAAACCGAAATGGGAGGTGTGTACGCCTGGTTAAGTGCATTGTGTACATTTGTGCAAGCAGTTTAGGATTCTGTGTTTTGATTGTATCTAACATTCATTCCTCCCCTCGCGGTGCTGTCCCTCTTTCTACCCCTCATTGCCGCACTTAGTTAGGCTGGTTGCTAGTTGCTGTTTGTAAACATCCAGCTTTTGGGCACCATTACTCCTTGCCCACTTGTGTTTTCATCTGCAGTGAATTTGGCCTCCAATTGATCATGGCTCCCACAAAGAGCTCAGGGGCCAAGGCCCCCAGGAAGGAGCAGGGTGCTTCAGGCTCGCAACCCCAGAAAAAGAAGGCTGCAAAGGCGGCCAAGGGTGCGCCAGCCAAAAAGGCTAGGGGCCCCGGAGCAGAACAGGCCTTAAGCCTTGTGCCAGGTGTCTCTACGCGGGCCACACGTAGAGGTGGTAACCCGGTAGTGTCTCCCAGGCCTAGGGTGGACATGGGGGCTCACTGCTCTAGACGCAGGGGCTCACCGGTAAGCCCGGCACGCCCGGCTTCTCCACGCCCACGGGAATCTCGCGGCTCGGTTAAGACCGTGAACCGCAAGGGAAAACACGCTGCCCCTGCAAGACACCGTGACCCATGGCAGCGCATGGGGAGCGTTCTCCTTCAGAACATGGCCAGGTCGATTAGACAGTTGTCCAAGAGAGGCAGCTAGTTAGATGCCCATGAACAATCTCCAAACTCAGACGCTCCCGGCACTAGTCACCGTGCAGCCAGGGGATCCAGGGAAGGGGAGGTTTCTTCTATTTCAGACCAGGTCTCCAGCGATGACGCCAGAGAGCTTTCATCCTCGGACGGCGAGGAGGAAGAGGAGCGGGGACGGTTCCGTACATCTCGGTCCCGACGACAGCAGACATCGCGGCGCAGATGTTCTAGGAAGCATCGTGACACCTCATCGTCTAGTGAGTTGTCCTCTGATGAGGACTCTGCACAGGCAGATAGTTTTTATTGGGTATCAAGGGAGGGCATCCCGTCCCTCCCCCCTTCCCTGGCAAAACGCCGTGACCTCAGCCTAGGCCTTCCCCAGGACAGGATGGACAATGATTCAGTCATGTCCAACGGCGAGCTGCTCCAGGACCCCCCAGGTTGGCACCTGCCCAAGAAGGTCAAGGAGAGAGCTTTGGATGGCTACTATGTGGACATCTTTGATTTTGTCAGGCCCGAAGGGGCCCAGGAGGTTACTGGGGGATCCTCTAAGCGGGCTGCCAAGCCTCCCAAGGTCGAACACACTTTCTCCAATTGGCTCTTAGGGTTTGGGGAATATGCCATGCTCATATCGGTGGCATACCCCCTCAGAGCATGGCAGGTGCTGGCGCACTATAACAATGTGCTGAGGGCCAGGTCCATCGCGGGGGAGGCGGCAGCAATAGGTTATGATGAGGAGTTCCGTAAGAGCGCCTCAAACACCTACAAGACGCGTTGGCATCTCCTGCATGATAGGGCATGGACGATGTGCGTGCATCCCAATGCCAAATCTCAACAGGCCAGCACCAGGAAGCGCCCTGCATTCCGTGGCTCGAGCAGATTGGTGTGCTGGGAGTTTAACGGTGGGAAGTGCCTCAGAGCCAAATGCAAGTTTGATCACGCCTGCGAACGATGCGCTGGTCCCCATTCACGCGTCAGTTGCCCTAAGGGGAAGCCAGTCCACCCCTTTCGGGGTGCCCGACCCGCCAACAGCCCCATTGCCAGAAAGGATGGGGGGTTGGGGAACCCTGGGGCTACCCCCTCAGCTTGAGGAGGGCGGATCTTGGGACCTCACCAGCCTGGCCACCTCCCCAGTGAAGGTCCCTGCCCTGCTCCCCTTACTCCAAGCTTACCCCAAGAAGCAGGCAGCACGTTTTTTGTTGGAAGGTTTTACATCTGGTTTCAAGATTCCTTACACAGGCTTCAGGGTCTCCACGGACTGCGGCAACCTCAAGTCTGCCAAGACCCTGCCCGAGGTGGTTGCAGCGAAGATTCGCAAGGAACTACAGGCGGGCAGGATCGCGGGCCAGTTCCCATCCCCCCCCCTGCCCAATCTCAGGGTGTCCCCTCTGGGTGTAGTGCCCAAGAAATCACCAGGGGAGTTTCGCTTAATTCACCATTTGTCCTTCCCGCGGGGCTCTTCTGTGAACGACTGCATCGACCCTGAGGTCAGCTCGGTCAGGTATGCTTCCTTAGATCACGCTGTGGCCCTCATCCGTTCCTGCGGCCCTGGTGCGCAGCTGGCCAAGTGTGACATCCAGTCAGCTTTTCGATTGCTGCCCATTCACCCTGACGATTTTTGTTTACTGGGGTTTAAGTTTCAGGACCAATGGTTCGTGGACAAAGCCATGCCCATGGGCTGTTCAGTGGCATACGCTGCTTTTGAAACATTCAGTACATTCGTTGAATGGGCAGTCAAGGGCCGGGCCGCATCCCCTCACATAACACACTATTTGGATGATTTTCTGATCATAGGACGGGCTGGCACCTCAGAATGCTCTGACCGGCTGCGGGCTTTTCAGGACCTTGCGGCTGACTTGGGCATACCCTTAGCGGAGGAGAAGACTGAGGGGCCCACTCCATCTCTGGTCTTTCTAGGGATTACTTTAGATACAAGGAAGGGCACCTCCAGCCTGCCACCCGACAAGCTCAGCAAACTTCTCTCTATTACAGAATTTTCTGCAGCGTAATAAATGCACTTTCAAGGAGATGCAGGTGGTCCTCGGGCACTTGAACTTCGCATGCCGGGTGGTGGCCCCAGGCCGCCCATTCTGCTCCCGCCTGTCGCAGGCAATGAGAGGGGTTTCTGCCCCCCATTATTACATTCGATTAACTAAGGGCATCAAGGCGGATTTGTCTGTTTGGGTGGAGTTTTTAGAACACTTCAATGGCATAACTCTGTGGCAGTCCCCTCTTTCTGCGCACTCTGACTTGCAGGTGCACTCGGACGCCTCCGGAAGTCTGGGGTTTGGAGTCTTTTTCGAAGGCCATTGGTACGCCCAGCGATGGCCGGCGGGATGGTCTGCTACGGGAATCCTGCAGGATTTAACTTTCTTGGAGTTCTTTCCCATCTTGGTGGCAGTGCATTTGTGGAAGAGGCGGTTCAGGGACTGCAAAGTTCTCTTTTGGTGCGACAGTGCAGCGGTGGTCTGGGTAATCAACAAGCAGTCTTCTCGCTCTGAGCGGGTCATGCGTTTGGTGCGGAGATTTGTGGCCACTTGTTTGATTAACAACATCTCCTTTTCAGCCAGACACGTGCCAGGAGCAGACAATGGCATAGCTGATGCCCTTTCCAGGTTCCAGATGGGCAGGTTCCGGGAATTGGCTCCCGGGGCGGCTGTTAACCCTGACTTTTTTCCTCAGGAGTTGTGGAGCCTTGGGAAAGACCAGTCGCAATAGGCATCAGGGAATCGTTGGCACCAGCGACACGACGGGCGTACCAGAGGGGACTGCAACACTTCTTGGAATTCTATTCAATGTCGCCATGCAGGCACAAGTCACCTTTTACGGAGGAGGCCATCCTGCGATATTTGGCACACCTGCAGCACTCCGGACGTTCGCCACGGACCCTACGTGTCTTCATGGCAGCGGTGTCTTTCCACTGCAAGACCTCTTCCATCCCTGATCCTTCCCGCTCCCACGCTGCCAGCCAGGCCATTAAGGGGTGGGCTAGGATGGCCATGCGCAAACCGGACGGGCGGCAACCCTTTTCCCTATCCCTTCTTCACAGACTTATAACCACCCTTCCCCGGGTCTGCAGGTCCCATTTTGAAACTCGCCTGTTCAGGGCGGCCTTCGCCCTAGCATTCTTTGGGGCCTTCAGAAGCAGTGAGCTGGTTTCCGCTTCGCGCACCGATAAGACAGCTAGAGCCCTGGCGCGTAAGGATGTCAGCATCACGGACCAGGTCTTGCATATTCACCTTCGCCAGTCAAAGACCGACCAGCGGGCTAGAGGAGTGCATGTTGTCATCCGCCCATCTTTGTCAGGTCCTCCATGCCCCGTCCGGTTGACCAATGCTTATTTGGCCTCTCGCCCTGACATCCCCGGCCCGTTACTCGTCCATCGGGACGGGACCTGTTTGTCACGTTACCAGCTAGCCAGCGTTTTCCGACTATGCCTCAAGAGGCTTCACCTCCCGCATATGTCTTTTAGCCTTCACTCCTTCAGGATCGGGGCTGCATCCACGGCGGCTTCCTTGGGATGGCCTGATGAACACATTCAGTCATTGGGCAGATGGCGGTCTTCCGCATACAAAACCTACATTAGGCCTCTCACACACGCTTGACTCACCTGTCTCTCAGTTTCCACAGGTCCTCGGCACATTTGGATAATTGGACACAGCATCGTCCACTGGGCATCTCGCTACGTGGCATCATCTGGATGGGGTTCGAACCTTGGCCTTCCAGCGGAGAATCGAGTTTCTTGGTTTGGCCTTCGAGGAATGCGTTGGGATGCCCTTCTGCCCATGCTACAGGACAAGGTGGATCGCCTGGGGGCACCTCATGCCCTCATCGTACATCTCGGAGAGAACGACTTACCTGCAGTCAAGCGTATCACATTACTTCACAGGATGCGGGAGGATTTGGAGGTTATCCACAGACGGTTGCCCGGGACCATGCTGTTTTGGTCCAAGCTGCTGGAGAGGCGCTGTTGGTGGGGGGCCATCTTGCCGAAACAAGTGGACTTGTCCAGGATTAACACCTGTCGCGCGGTTTCTGCCTTCGTTCGTTTGCTGGGGGGTCGGTGCATCGCTCATTGGGACATTTCTCACAAACTGGCCCCCCTTTACAGGGGGGATGGGGTTCACTTATCATCCTGGGGCATGGACTGTTGGCTACATAGTATACGTGGCGAATTGTGCGATTGGATCAAGGTATATTAGGCGTTTGGCGGGAGCTGGGGGCCCAGCTCTCTGGCGGTTTGCGCATGGGGGACTGATCTTTGGCTGAGGGGCAGCGGGCAAAATACCCGCTGTGGTGGAACCTCCTCACGAGGTTTGGGGTGGAGCAAGCCAAGGGGTCACCTGCCCAGACGTGGGCTTAGATGGCTTGCACCCCTGGCAGCAAGGAGTCTTCAGGAAGTGGCGACCGTCCATCTGGAATCTCACAGCTGCTCGAGTGTGCGTTATAATTTTTCATCGGCAGGCGTGCTGAGAAAAATTTAGGAGTCTGGGGGACAGCAATATTTGGCTGCCCAGTACACATACCATAAGATCAGACCCCCATGCTGCGCCTCACGCTTGTGTTTACCTTGAACCAATTTTGTTAATAAATGTTTTTATTCCACACACAAATGATGTTGTATTAAAAGTTCTTTCAATAGCAGGAGGGTATTAGCTACTTCCCTCAGGCAGCAAAGATTGTACAAGCTGTACACTCTGTTCTCATGCTTTTCTGTGCACTTGTGCACATACTTTTCTTCCACAAAGAAACATTATAATTGCTACAGAGTCTATCAAATACATTATGTAAACTCATGCAAGCTCTTGCATTAACATTAGTGAAAGAATATTGGCAACTATTTTTTTTTCCATTCCCTATTGCATACCATAAGCCATACTGGTACATACAGTACAATCATCAAGAAATTCTCACATTAATAAACTCATTGATTTCAGTAGGTTTAGAAGGGAATACCTTTGTTGGCATACTACTGCTAATCTCTCTTTTTCAGCTATTATTTTTAAATTGCAAATTACACACCCAGTAAACACATTCCTCCAATTCAATTGACATTCTGTTCTACAGTCTGCAATAATATTGTTCTAACATTTCAATTCAATTATGCTTTCAATCTTGTTCTCATCAGACTTCTGACAAGACATAAATATGCTGGCCAAACCTTTATTTTTGCTGTTATGAAAATTTGGGTGAATAAATGTCTAATTATTTCTGTCCACAGAAGTATTAACCTAATACTGTTCTGTTTAATTAAATCCATACACTTTCCTCACTATTTTTTTCACTAATGCTTACTGAAGCAGGATGATTCTGCCTAAGTTGGGAGTCATTTAAACAAGTTACTTATTGAAGACACTCATCCTAACAAAGCACATCTTGAGGTTCTTCTTTGTGGAAAAAAGTCTTATTATGTTAAGGGAGGCCATCTTACGGTATTGGGAAGCCTGTGGAGGAGGAAACAAATATAGATGCACCTAGCCCCTACCTGTGCCTGACCAATTATTTGTCAGACTGGTGAAAGTAGCCAAGTTCAAGAAGACTGTATTTCTAGAGCAGTGGTTCTCAACCTTCCTAATGCCGTGACACTTTAATAAAGCTCGTCATGTTGTGGTGACCCCCAACCCTAACATTTATCCATTTTACAGATGGAGAACACTGATGCAGAGAGTCTTAGGCGACCCCTGTGAAAGGGTCATTTGACCACCAAAGGGGTCCCAATCCCCAGGTTGAGAACTACTGTTCTAGAGTGTCTGCCTTCTATAGATTTTAATGTGTCGCTGAGAAAAGCATTCTCTTGATTCCATGGATGTTACCAATCCTAACATAGTCATACAATTCTAAACTGTTCAATGGAGTTAGAAGGGTATAACTATGCTTAGAATTGCAGTGTCAAAGAGCAGGGACTTTCTGTGGTGTGGTCTTGCTTGTTTCCTCATGAATTACTTGAATGTGAACAGAATGCTGTTTCCCATTATATTAGTGAAATAAGAGATGTGAGCCCTTCTAAGGTATTGCATGCCTACTGTGACTAAATGCTCATAAATGCATCCTTTAGGTATACTAACGTGTGAATCATTTTAATAGTGTTTATAAGACGGGGGGGGGGGGGGGGGTTACCATCCATGCATTCTTTCCGTTAAGTGTATTTCAGTCTTTTCATATAATGCTATAACTTTGAATAAAATTGTCTTCCATAAATTCTAAAATGGTTTGTGAACATCAACCTTTTGAGCAAATGTAGCATATACCCATAAGGACTTTCTGGATTTGGTTTCAGTGTTTCCTAGAAAAAGCAATATGTTTCCTAATTAGAAATTAGATAAGAATTTTTTTATTGTTTTTCCAACAGCAGCTCAGTATAGACATCTAAAATTTTCTCATTAGCTTTAAAATGAAAATATTCAGCTGCAAAAGAGCACATAAAGTCTATCTCTCTTCCTAAGCTTTTCTCTTGTTATTTTTTTTGTGGGGAGTCTGAAAGAAGTTTGAAATTATTTAACTGATTCAAACCAAATAGTATGCTCCCTGTTAATCAGTGTATGACAATAATTGTATACTGAAGACTTCTAGAGAGGATCTTATATTTTATGCACCAGCTGATACAGGGTTAATTTGTTAGTGAAAGGACCAAAATTTGACAACAGACTCCTTCTGAAAAATACTCCTATTGAAATATTCCAAGTGCTCTGAAACTGTCCAAATGAGACTATTGTTCCTTCAGTAATTCTAATACGCTATGTCTTGAAATAAATAGAATTTTCAATCTAGGGAAGGAAACTACCTTTAAAATGTTATCCTTGTGTCAGTTGGAGCTCTCCCATTGACTCTGAAATGCAGCTAGTCCAGAAGAAGACAATCTAAAGCTTTAAAAAAACCTAGCGACATGTGCATCATTTGCAGTTTTTCATTTCACTGCTACAAACATTGGGTTGCATTAAATAATTATACAATAGAACTGTCCATGGAAGTCATTTTCTCTGACTTCCCCAGGAGCCACCAGAGCCATTCAGCTGTTGCAAAGAGATGATAGAGGTCCTAGAACAGTATGCCATGCAATAAAGGGAGTTAAAGCCAGAAGAGGATGTGTTTGCAGATGTCATTTCCTTTTGTGTAACTGCCTGTCATATTCAAGCTGCCTCCTTGCTACAATTTACTAATTGACATTCATATTGTTTTGACACAGGGATGTCAAACCCATTTGTAATGAGGGCTGGACATGACATAAATGACTTGGTCAAGCTGGATCTGAAGATGGGGGAGCAGTGGCTGCCTTGGTGGGTAAGCTCCCAGCAGACTCATGAGCCCAGACCAGCACTGGTGTGTGTGTGTGTGTCACTGCATCGATTGTTGAACCCACAGCAGGTTCACCAGCCCAGATCAGCACTGGGATAGGTGGTCAGCTCTGGGGAGGAGGGTGGCTGTCATAGCTGACCATAGTTGATAAACCCACAATTGGCTCACCAGACTTAATCAGCACTGGTGGGTGCCTACCTCAGCTGGCAAGCTTGTAGTGGCACTGGAGGAGGTGATTGGCACTGGGGAAAGTTGCTGACTCAGCTGACAACTTCACTAGCCCAGGCTCAGCACTGGGGCAGCCTGCAGTGGGCTCACCAGCCCAGATCAACACTTGGGGGGTAGTTTTCCAGGACAAATCAAGAGTTAGGAAAGACTTCTGGTTAAGTAATGGCATCTGCTGGACATCTCCTGAGTTGGCTCTGGAGAATCAGAGTCTAATCCTGACAATCCTCAGGCTGGAGGATACATATGTTCTCCGATCAGGAAGAAAAGAACCGAATGGAGAGTTAGGAGGGTTATGGAACAACCTCCTAAAAGAAGACCAGGAAAAGGCAAGACAAGGAGTACCTGAAAAAAGCAGTGCCATACGCACCACCCAAAAGGAGTGAAGAACCAACATGGAAACAATACAAAGAGGTCCTTCAACCATTTACTGAAGGAGCTAATGGATGATAAAGAAATAAAAAGATTGATTTATCCACGACTGGAGACCTTGCAGAGGGTGAGGTGCGTGCTTTGCAGCAAAGACTTTGCATAAGGAGGTTCTTGCTCACCCCAGAACTGTAGTCACAGCTGAGCATTGTGGATTGTCTGATATAGCTGCCAGGACAATTTAAAAGAAAGGGGAAGCATTTAATGAAGGTGGACTTTTCTTCAGGAAAAGTTAAGACAAATTGGAGAAGAATAAGGTAACGGCTACTTTAAGAATAGACTTCCTGAGGCAGGAAAGTGGAAGAGTGGTCAGAAATGTCAATTCCAGTGACAAGACATCATAATCATAGAGCTGAACCATCATAGAGATCAACCAAAACATCATAGAGACCAACAGAAAAGACATGGAAGGAAAAGAGAAGCAAGGGAAGACGCAGTAAGTGAAACAAAGGCAGAAATTCTACACTATTTACAAAATGAGCAAACAATACTTGAAACGTCTCTCCAAACAAGGAAAAGACATCCATTAGCAGACGTGGCGCAAGAAGAAGTAACCTCCAGAAGAATGCAAGGAAAATGGCAACAACCAGGAGAAATGCCAATAATAATAAGCATCTGAAAGGGGCAACAAACAATGAGGTTAGTATCCCGGAAAAGTAGAATGATAATTGCTCAAAATTAGAACATTTTATTTACTTAGTAATTAATATTCAAAATTATACAAAGGAGCAATTTGCTAAAATGAAACAAGAAATGTTGGAAATTAAAAAAGAGATTGGCCAGTTTTTTTAAAAAACAGATGAAGCCTTAAAGCAAATAAAAACAGCACTTAACGAAAATGCTGAAGGAATTGATGAAGTAGAAGACAAAGACTTTGAAAAATCAATTCGAGCTTCAAGCTGATAATGTGGCCATGACTGAATACAAAGAAAAAGAAACTATGCTTAGAATAAGAGCCTGAACAAGAAAATGAAAATTTAACAAAACGAGTAATGCCCACCCTGGAACAGGTTTGGGGATCTGAAGAAGAAGAAATCATCAAAGAAATAGACTATATAGAGTCAATTCCAGAGTGGCTAAAGGTCTAAAACTCCTCCGAAACATAATTATCAACTGTGTGAGAAAAAGTATATGCAATGAAATATTGTGCCAGTACTCTAAAGCTAAACTACGATTGGATGGTAAAGATCTTACAATAATGAAAGTGATATCAATGACAATACTATTAAAAAGATTATGTAAAGCTGGTGAACACATTGCACTTGAACAACATTATATATGCACCAAATGATAATAGATCAGATTTTTTTTTCAAAATTATACAAGATTCTTCCAGAATATTCTACCAACAATTGGGTTCTTGGGGGTGATCTGAGTGGGGGGGGGGAGTGGACCCACAGAAAGACAAACAACAATTAAACCAAAACAAATCTAAGTTGATGAAAGACAATAAATCACCACAATCTTTTTTAAATTAATCAAGGATTTGGGTTTAGTGGATGCATGGGATGAGAAAGCAGGAAGTTCATTAGAATATTTTTTTTTCCAGCTAGACATCACACATATACCAGAATTGATATGATTTGGACATCTAAAACATTAAACATGCAGACACTTAGTACAAATATAAAACGCAGAACTCTATTAGACCACAATTCAGTTTACTGGGAAATGGGTTCAAAAGATAGTCCTCCAAATTACAGAATAAAAGATTGGGTGCTCAGAAATCAATCATGTGTGGATTAAATAAGAAAGAAATTAAAGACTATTGGGAAATTAACACAAAATCTATAGACGATAATGGTACAATATGGGATGCACACAAAGCAGTAATGAGGGGAAGTATAAAAAATGCTGAAATTAAATTTAAGAAAGTGAAGGCCAAACAGAAAAATGATTTAGAAAGAGAAATAACGAAGTTAGAACAGGAATTAAGAACAAACAAGCAGAAAAAAACAAATAATTTTTAAAAAGTTGTACAAAGGCCAATTGAATAACCTGGTTATGGATGAGGTTACTAAAAACTTGATCTACATGAAGCAATAGTATTACGCTTTTGGAAATAAGCCAGACAAATGGCTGGCATTCAAAGTTAGGGAACAACAGGAAAGAAAGATAATACATAAAATTTAAGTGGAATCTTGAACTATAACAAAGAAAGATCAAATAAAAGATAATGGACTGAAATTTTACAGCACTCTTTATACAAAGGAAAATATTAGAAAAGAAAGAATTGAGAACTATTTGGCAGTCCAAAACTTATACCCCTAGAAGAAATCAGTAAGCTTAATCAGAAAATAACAAAAGAAGAGGTGAGAAATGAAATATCCAGATTAAAAAATAAATGTTTGGGTTTAGATGGTATTATGGCATTATACCATAAAATAGTTACACCCAAGATAGAAGAGCATTTAACAGTTTTGTTTAATAAGGTATTTGAAGGAATTACCATGCCAATGTCCTGGACACAGGCAATTATATCATTGATACCCAAAACAACATCTGATACTCCTGAACCAAAGGATTTCTGACCCATATCTTTACTTAACTTAGATTACAAAATATATATTAGTATATTAGCACAAAGGCTAAAAAAACACTAGGAACTATATTAACAATGATCAAGCTGGATTTCTTCTGGGGAGGTCTACATCACAAAATGTCAGGACTGTACTGGACATCATAGAAATACTGAACCAACAACCTTATACACCAGTGACCATAATTTACCTAGATGCAGAAAAAGCCTTTGACCAGGTAAACTTGGATTGTATTCTCCTAACTTTACATTGAATAGGAATCATGGGTAACTTTTTAGAAGGGATAAGGAACATTTAGAGGAAGCGTGAAACAAGAATCAAGATAAATAATCAATATACAGATTCGTTTGAAATAACCAAAGGAACCCACCAAGGTTGCCCCTTATCACCATTACTATTCATTCTAACACTGAGCTTCTCTTAAGAAATATAAAGTAAGAAAAATCAATACAGGGCGTAAAATACAAAGGATATAAGTACAAGGTAAAACCTTACGCTGACAATATAGTAATCTTTATAGAAGACCCAATAACTAAAATAACCAAATTGCTCCAAATAATATAGGATTATGGTAAGTTAGCAGGGTTTAAGATCAATAAAAATAAAATGTTAACAAACAATATGACAAAATTGGAGATAGTGGAAGTGGAAAAAACCAGAATTTAAAGTTGAGAAGAAAGTAAAATATCTAGGAGTCTTACTGGAAAATAACAATAGCAATCTGATTAAAAAATAATTATTTGAAACTGTGGAATAAAATAAAACAAGACTTTAAAAAACAGGAATAATTAAACTGAACATTTTATGGGAAGATATCACTGATTAAAATGTCAGTTCTCCCAAAGCTAATGTATCTGTTCTGAAATATTCCACTAATAACATCATGTATGACATTTAATGATTGGAAGTCAGACATTATTAAATTTTTATGGGGAGGTAAAACAACCAGTGTAAAATAATAAATATAAGAATCTGATGGATGATTTTAAAAAGAGCGGTGTATGCCTTGCCAGACCTAGTGCTCTACTATGGCGGCATTATCTTGGGTCAAAACATGGATCAATTTAAAAAAACTAGATCTTTTAAAACTGGAAGGATGTAAAAATACAGCAGGATGGCATTATTAACCTTGGCCAAGCCATCCTGAGGGGGACAAAATTTTCAAAAATTGCTCCATGAAAAATGCATTATTAAAAATTTGGATTAAATATAGAAATATATTTTATACAAAAGTACCAATATGGTTGTCAAGGATGGAAGGATTGCAAATTAAAGATAGGAATGAAGCAAACAATTGGCCCCGTTATAAGGACATAACTATCCTAAACCAAGGAAAACTAGTTTTGAAACCTAGGAATCTGATAAAATTCAGAGAATTCCTTTGCCATTGGTGTATCTATATACAATACAGAACTGTCTGACTGATGATAGAACAGAAAACATAAACTGAAGTAGTCAAAAATAACATGGTAAAATGAGCAGGAAACTTTAATGAAATAATAACGTTTGAGCAATGAAACAGGTTCTGGAACAGCATATATACATTTATTCTCAGTTCAGATCTCTGAGAACGTAATCTCAAAATGTTATACAGAAACTATATAATGCCACTGACAATTTCAAAAATTAACACCAAATACTTGCCCAAATGTTGGAAGTGCCACCGGGCAGTTGACACTTTCACTTATAGCGGTCTTGAAAAAAAAATCAAATGTTACTGGAGTCAAATTTATTTGCAATTAGAAACAATTATTGGTAAAGTTTTTTAGAAACCGAAAGTTTATTTGAGTCCAATATTGCTAAGTAATGATGCTTTGAAACCGTATATGCATTTGTTTTTTCACCTGATCACAGCAGACCGTCTTACCCTGGCAAAATACTGGAAGACAGATCGCCTCCCTGCGATTGATGAATGGAGAAAAAAAGCTCAACAACTTTATGTTATGGATAAATATTCACATCAGATAAAGTTGTTACCAGTGGAAATGTATAACAAAAACTGGCAACTATGGACTACATTTATTGCTAAAGAAAATGACGTAATATTTACCCAGTCATATATTAGTTTGAAGTTAAAAATTGATAATGCAATAATATGGATTGCAGTAGGTGTATCCAGTATTTGAGGTTAGTTTATCTATTTGTTCCATTTGATTTTCTTTAATGAAGATTTATCTACAATATCTATATATATAAAAAGCTAACAGTGACTTTGTTAGTCATGCCCTAACGCCGAAACGGCTGGACTGATTGCCCCCAAATTTTCACATGATGATCCTCCCTTTTTCGGACCTTTTTCGGACCTTCAAATCGCCGAAAGTCCATACCTGAGCCAGGTAAAATGACTTTTTCCTGGCACACCAGGCCATGAAGCTGTCTGTGTTTAACTGTCACCCTTAGAATGTTCATGCAGCATGTCTGTCTGTGGCCTGAGGGCTTGGTATGAAAGCTTAGAGTGTTCATGCAGATGGTCAGAGATGAGCAGTGAAAACAGTAAATAGGTAATACTGTTAGGTAATATGAGTGTAAGTGAAACACATACACACTTTGCCATGTGAGACGTCAGGTGGGGTTACCCCCCTCACACGCAGGTAACTTTCACTCTCTGTGCCTCACCCACTGCTACCACACAGTACACATCCAGCTCATCCTAACACATCTCACTCTGACCTCCCTCGCATCCAACCACCACTTACCCACTTCCTCACCCATATTCACCACAGTTCTCTTTTACTAAAAGTGAGCTGGAGTTTGCCTTTTTCTTCTAAGAAAATCTGCGGGGTGGGGGCGAACCAACACTACTGGCTCCGCTTCTTTTGTTCATGGCCCTTTAAGAACCCAGGGAGCTGGCCTTGATCTGAATGCCTCACCACCCTGCCTCTGCTGCCTGACTGGGATAGCCTCTTTGCCCCAAGCCAGGACTGTGCGTGTCAACCAGCCTCATGGACAGCGGGATTCTCACTCTGGACAGTTCTATTGTGGAATGGAAAGGGTTACCTTATACTTAAAAAAAAGACACCACCATATAACAATGTGAATTGAAAAGGGAAACAGGGATTCCATTTGACCACCCCAAAAGGCTATGCTGCAGATCATTGGACCTGCATGGACAACTGTGTGGGTTGCGGACTGTGATGAGTTGGACAATTGCCACAGCAATGCGTGGCCTGGCCCCGCTAGTTAATAATAACTTTGAGCAGTTCTATAGTTAGCCATTACATTACAAATCAGAGATATGTAGTAGCATAGTGAACAATAAGAATGTACGATTTCTTTGAAATATTCAAGTTGCAGACTAAAATTTATATTGTTATTTTATTTTATATTATATTATATTATATTATATATATTATATTATATTATATATAAATATATAAATATATAAATATATAAATATATAAATATTATAATATATATATATTATATAAAAATTATATATTTTATATTTGTATTACAATAAAACTCAATAATATTTTTTAAAAGGAGTTAAGGGGGATGGGAAGCAAGATAAGGTGGGTGTCTGGACTGGGGAGCCCACAGTAGGCAGGGCAGGCCAGATTAGGAGTGGGGTGGATGGGTGCCTGGGCTGGTGAACCAACAGTGAGCTTGCCAAGGCAGATTGGGAGGAGCTGGAATTACCTCATGGGCCTTGTACAAGACCAGATTCAAACACCTCTCCCCAGCTGCATATTTGACACCCATGTTTTGTAGAATCCCCTGAACTTCTGCAATGGCTTTTCAAGAGTTTCTGGTGCAAGGAGAATTAAATGGGGAATTCCTGGCACTATTGTTGGATGACAGTTTGACTAGACCCAATGGATTCAAAGGAGAGACAAAGCCTCATTGGACTGTTGGTAACACTGGCAGCCAATGAAAAACGGAGACATACTTTTTTAACATGGCTTTTGCTGCTGTGAATAAAGGTCTGGAGGGAATATAGCTGCTGGAGAGCTATCTTGTGACTTTGTGAGAGCTGTTTCTAAAGAGCTGACAAGCACTTGTGCTTGCTATGTTTGTTGTTTTCATTTGAAGGACTGAACTTTCCCTCCCTCACTCTGTTGGATGGGTGGACTAGAATGTCTGCTAAAAGCAAGGATTTAACAAAAAGGAAGAAGAAAGGGAACAGAGTTGCGAAGGTTTTCCGTTCCATCAGCAGATTCCATTTTTTCTTCTCAGCTGAGATGTTTGTTATGAGGTAGTCATAGCTGGGTCTGGAAAGAACATTTAAAGTGCCTGCTTTCCCCCCCTGCCCTTGCCTTATGTATTGCATTTGCAGTCTCTTACAGGTATTATGTTTCATTGTTTTCTTTATTGACCTGCACTTCATAGCCCACTTTTAGTGATAAGAGTTTATCTTTTTTAGAGACAATCTTTTTGTTACTCCAGCCAGTGTTTGAGCTTTCCTTTGTTGTATTTTTTCACAGTTGCTTCTTTTAAAGAGAGAAAGCAAAAACCGACAGCATTTTAGTGCATTTGCAGTTGGGAAAGGTGGAATAGACTTTTCAGGCTAGTGCAGTTTGGAGCTGAATCGATAAGTATACTAGTTTGCACATGCCCATATTGGAAGTAGTGTTGCTGGTGCATTTTGTTTCAGATTGAGCAGACCAGGCAACCACCATTTTCTGAGATGTGTAGCAGCCATTTTGTGTTTGCACAAGCTTTACTTGTCAGGCCACCAACTTATGTCTTCCTTTCCTTTGTTTATCATTTGGGCATAGGCATTAGCCAGGCAAATAAATAGCAGTAGAGTCATAGGTGGATTTCGCGCGGGCCATATACAGTGGTGTGTGGCTGGTAAAAATGGCATTGTAGGGGAGGACTTTGAACAGTTGCTGCTGCTGGAGCAAAGTTGCAACAACCTATTTTTCCCACAACAGTGTTTTGGGTGGTTTCTGCACAGGATGAAAGCAATGGCTTCAGCCTGGTAAAACACCATTTTGGCGGGGACCCTTTGCACAGGCGCTGCTGCCAAAACGATGCAGCAGCGCTCTGTGCCTGCCAAAATGGTGTTTTCGAAACAAACAAGTTTTCCTACAAACGCCAGCTTCCATCCACTGTCATGCGAACGGCAGTGGGTGGAAGCTGGCGTATTCCCCTCCCTGGCCCCAAATGCCCCCCTACCTCCTGCTGGCAGCCGTTGCTATACTGTTGCTCTGAGGAGGCCAGGAGACACATCCCCTGGCCTCCGTAGCTGCAGCCATTGCTCTGGCCATGGGGGCGTGCCGAAGCAACAGCAAAGCAACGACTGCCAGCAGGAGGTAAGGAGGCATTTGGGGCCAGAGAGGGGAATACGCAGCTGTGTGGAGTCTGCTCCAACAGCTGCATGTCCCATGGGGCTGTTTGTGCGAACGGCCCCAGAGCCTGCATTGGCATGATCAATGCCAATGCAGGCTCTCTCCCTTGGCTGTGCAGAAACAGCCTTGGTGACTCACTAAACAAGCAAATATTTTAAAAAACAGCAGTGTCCACCCAGTACCGAGCAAATGGCACCGGGTGGAAGGTGCCTTTTTTCGGCTCACCGTTTTTTTCCACTTACTTCCTCTTCCCTGCGTAATTCTGTGGGGGTGAGGGTACATGCATCCTGGCCCCCGACCCCCAAGGCATCACCATGGCCATGGGGGCATATCCCCTCATCTCTGCAGAGCTCTGGGGGAAGAGGAGGAAAGTAAAAAAAAAAGAACTGGCCCACCTCCATCTGGAGGCACCTCCACAGGCCATGGCAGTTCCAGGGCTGCGTGCACAAAAGTGTGAGAACAGACCTAGGAGTGCACTGGCATCAAGTATTCTGGTGCACCATCATTCTTAAGACCTGTGTGGAGTGCGCCATACTTAAGACAGTTGCAGGAAGGTGTCATGAGCCAAGCCTTGTGGAGTGAGAAGTCCTCAAAGGAAGAACTAGGCCAGGAGAGTTCAGTCTGGCCAGAACCTCAACAGGTGATGAGCTCAGGGCAGTCAGACCTCAGCAGGGAGTGGGCTCAGAGCAGCCAGCAGGTTGATCTTGTAGAGCAGACTAGCTAGGGCTCAGAGTCCAAAGTGCCTGTAGAAGCATCTAATTTCTCTGATCCCACATCCACTGAGGTTCCTCAGCAATTAGCTCACCTGAGCTAGCTAACTGATGCAGACAGTGATGTAGGAGGGAACTGAAAGCAAGAAAGCAAAATGCTTGGTTGCTGGCTCAGTGGAGGTGCTACTTGAGCAGAAAGGGAATGAGTCCTCACAGGATGAAGGTTAGTCTCCTGTGAGGACCTGTAATAGGGCTGTTTGCAAGGCATGCAAACATGGATACAGTTGTGCTACTTAACTGTTGCTTACTGACACTCACCTTACCTCCTCCTATTGCTTCTGACCTTTGGATTGGATTCACTGGATCTTGACCTTGGGTAACAAACTATTGGCTTCTTAGGTGCCTTCAACTCAGCTTCTGGTTTCCTGACTTCCTGGAAGTGTATCTGATAGTGAAATCTCCATGGCATGGTTGTCTGTTCTTCTATCCTCTGACTCCTGACAAGTGCAGCTGCAATAACCCCAAAAACATCTGTTAGGCAGCCTATAATCAACACAGCTTTGGTCATTTGGGACCTCCTATTTCTGTAATTTTACCCTATAATGGTTTCCTTTCACATCTGGATGGATGTACTTGAAAACTCATTGGTATTGTTCTGGTGTGACAATCAGGCTGTGGTTCAGGTAATAGACAGCTGCTGAGAGGATTCATATTTTCCCTTCAGTTTTCCCACATTTTTTTCTAAGAAGCAAACTAAATAGTTTTTAGCTGCTCTTCCAGGGCACTTGTCTGTTAGACAAGGGAGAATTTCTGAAAGAAAACTAAAATAACCTGTTGTTTTTCTGTCATGAACTAAATAAAGGACACTAGAGGCTTATAAAACTGAAATATTTTATTTTCAGGAACAAATTTAAAAGAACTAAACTAGCAAAAGATTAAGGACAAGAATATTTAGGTACAAGGAAAGGTGGTTTAGAAAGGCTACCATGTACATGATTTTGTTTAGTAACTTTCTCAGTTGAAACAAATTACAGACAGCACACTATATTTGTGCCTTCCTGATGATACTGTTACTTCGATACTAGGCAAAATCAATCTGTTACTTCAATATAGTTGTTACAGAGTTTTGTTTGGCTATCTGGCCCCTTTTCTAAAAAATTTACCTTTTTACTCTCATGTAAGTACTACACACACACACAGTCTTTGGACATTAACACTAAGACAAACTCTCCCTTAGAGGGTCTTACATGGTGGTTATCATAGATGGCCATTCTCCTTGAGAAAACTGCAATCCTTTCTATATAACTCCCCTTTTCTCAGAAACGCCATTGCCTCATATATGAGTGGGGTTCTCCTCAGAGAAAAAACATAACCAGTCCACGAGTTTCATTAATTTGTGTTTCTGTGTTATGTTTAACTCACGGAACTCTGGTACAGATTCCTTTACTGAAGTTTGCCCTTCCAGGTGCTTAATTTAGAGAAGCACAACCACTCTGAACTGGCCCTCTGTTCCCAGAGAGCCAAACTACCTCATAGCTGCTATTCACTCTGGCTCTCACAACTGAACTCTTTTTATCCCCAGAACTCCCTGTCCTCAGACTTTATAATGCTGTGCAACTTTCACAGCCAATCCTGTGGAATTCTAAATTAACCCTTCAGACTCTAAACATTCCATTGACTGTATAAACCTAAGTGCTTGTATACATTCTTGTATACATTACAGTTGACCTTGATCTGGAACATATGTAGGGATATTGCTGGGATAAGGGAACAGTTACCACACACCACTTTGGTGTGGTCTGATTTTCTTCATAGAAGATTTTGGAGAGGAAGTCAAAAACTGGTCCTTATTGAGTAGGCAAGAATGCAAGTGAATAAGGTAATTCACAGGGTTGTCATGCATGGAAAAGGTATGTGTATCCATCAAAGTCCATCCAATTTGATATTCCACACCTGTACAGGGACAATGACATGCAACTTTCTATTGATGGATGTAATACTTATTTAAATGATTTCCATCAGTGCCTGCATGAGGTTACCCAAATTTCTGGGTCTGCCTTTTGGAATATGAGGGGAGTTTGCTAGAGACAGACTGGCTATGCTAGAGTCTGGGTACATCTCAGCCCATTGTGTGCAGGTGATGATAAACAAAACTGACAGAGTATGTGGCCTGTGTTTGCAATCAAGAGAGGATCTTCAGAAAAGCAGATAAGTACTTAGTACAGTTCACCTATTTAAATAGTAAATAGGTGCCTCAGTAAAGTCCACCTATTTAAATAGTAAATATTTAAATATGACACTGATCAGTTTAATCAATTAAGTAAACTAGTAAAACCCAAGCTGTTGTTTCATGTCTTCTTTGAATAGGTGCTTTGGGTAAACAACTGCTTTCATGAACTCATTTCATTCATAAAATCATTAAATCTACTCTATCACTGTACTAGACTACAAACCATCATCTTTAGTATTTGAATACAAACCATCATCTTTAGATGAGCACTTCTCAGAAAAGGCTATTTGTTCAATGAATTTCAAACTTCAATTAACAGAATAAGTTTGAGTTGGCGTTTACAGAGTAGGTTTTATGCATTTCATGGTGGTCATCTAGCTATGAATATCAATTGGACTCCAACCAGCTGTTATGCCTGTATGATAATTATTATGTCAGATCAAAGTAAGTATCAGATAAAGTTTTTTAAAAGGGCAATCACTTAGATTAAAATATGACATACTTGTTCAGATGAAATAATTTTTAATTTAGTTACAAGTTAAGAGGCACAGAACATTTTATGTCATATGAAAAATTGGTATTAAATGTTAAGCATGTGTAGAATTAAATGTTTAATAGGATTGGACTTGTTGCTTCACATAGAGGCAAAATGAACTCACCCATCCACTTAAGGACCTATTATTATTAAAGAGAACAAAGAATTTATGACAGGACTTTAAAAAAAAGATTTACCAGTTACCAGTGCAGAACAAACCATTTTCTCTGGGCTACAAATGAAAACTATTTATCTTCTCTCTTGTATCCAAACCATATTTCACAGCTCATGAGACACGAATGGAAGGGACTTTCAATGAAATATTTCTAGGACTCTCTCATAGTAACAAAGGACTGTTGTATAATAATTCACCATGTAAGCAGAGATAAGATTAACAGTTTTGAGTTTTATAGCCTGCAGAAATTATGCAGAGTGAGGGCAAACTGGCAAAAATACTGCTCGTATGCTAAATGCAATAAAAATGAATTCTATGAGCCAAGAAATATTCAACATAAGTGCAGAAATTTCCCTATGCCATGCATTTACTACTAAAATAATATTTCATTTCAAAGTAAATCTGTGAGGCTATATATAATATGGATCAATCTTCCAAAAAATCAATCTGTAACAAAAAATTCTGTCCTACAAAAGACAAAAATAATTACAAAGTTTTTATTTAAAAGACAAAAATATATATTTATTGTTCTGAACACCACTCATAGAATGTTACCAACCTTGACTGTGCTACAAAACATTTTGTTGTATTGCAATGAATTAGCAGAGTAAATAAAAAGGCAGAAATGTGAGTGAGTTGTTTTGTAGAACTTTACTAGATAACAAATGAATGTAAACTAAATATAGGAACAGCAAACTCTATCGATGCAAGTGCTTAGTCTGGGTGTCTGTCTTCCCTCTTTTACTGGAAGAAGAAAGCACACAGATCTTTTCAGAAGCTCATGTGATTCCAGTCATGTGACTTCAGCAGTTAACTCTTGCTTGACTGAATGAAGCAGGAACTTGTAAAAAAAAAGCAGGAACGTGCCCAGCAAAGCAGATTTTACAGTTCTGTATTGATAATTCTCAATTTTATATCCATTGAATTTTTATAACATGATGCAATAACATAGGCATATGAGTTAGAGCCTATTTATTTTGTTGGGAGTCTCATTAGTGTTACTGAAAATGACTTCCAAGTAGTTGACCTTTCCATGAATGTAAACATCCATATTGCCACATGAGTTTGTTACCTCTCATGCAATCCCTTTGAGTGCTTGTTTTTTTTTTAAAGTCTTAATGGTGCTTGACATTGAATTAGGGGGTGCAAATATGTTGTGCTTTAGTTTTCACCTATCTTTCTGTAGTTTGCATTGTGATATCCTATAGAAAAATGGTTCCAAACTTACCTGGGGAGCTATAGTTGCCATTCAGGAAAGGTGGGGATGGAAGGGCAGCTGCTCAGCCAGCCGCATGGGCAGTACTGTTGAAGTGGACAGCTGTTCAGGAGGCATTTGCTGCATTGAGCCAGTAAAGATGGTGTTGTAGCCCAGCAGGGCTTAAAAGGACTCGCCTTGCCTGAACTCCAGCCCGTTCACAGTTTGTCACATGACAGTTTGGTGTATTAGCATTGGAATGGATCCTTTTGGGGGAAGTGGTATCTGTGTACCTGTCTCCCCAAGAATGTGGGGCTCTCATAAGGGACTTTGGGAGTGTGGTGGGACATGATTCCACTTGCCCAGGTGACAGCTGCCTATATTTCCAGGTAGTAAAGGGAGAGGCCAGCGCCTGATGGGATCCTGGGACTTACTACTTCCTGGGTTTTCCCACAGCAAGCAGACTGGGGAAAACAGCATTCACTGGGTTGTCAGGTGGGCCACCTAATATCAGGATCCATCCCTATGTTGTACCTTAGCTCCTTGTGCTTGAATTCAATAAACTAAACTGTGGCCAGCTATTTTACCAAAACAGGAGTCTGTATATTGTTTCATCCCTGATCTTCCCACCCATTCCCTCATGGCAATTAGAAACTATTGCCCTGCTCTGCTACAGCAAATTCTCTACTGTCTACTAAAAGTAGCATCTTGTATTGGGAAGTCAGGCAGGGTTGTCTATGATTTTTGTGTAAAGCCTTTTCTCATTGCTAGGTGCCCATGCTGGAGAAGGGGCAAAGGTTTTCCTTGCAATTGAGACCTTAGTATCTTAGGCCCTGTTGTCTCTGAGCACAGAATATGGTTGTTAATCACGAAAACTATCCAACTGTGTTGAGATTTATTTTCTTATTTCTCTTTTCCATTAGTCATGGGTCTTGTGCAGAATAGCCAGATGTACTTGTGCCATTAAATAATGCCATTAAATCTTGGTAATACTAGTGCTGTAAGGATGTATTCTTTTTTATCAAATATTTATTTTTTTTCGCCACTCTCTCATTTTTAATCTGAGGAAAATGACTAAGGCAATTGAATGATGCTTTAACACAATCATCTTGAGAAGGAAGTTTTTCTTTGCCTTGCTTAAAACCAAGGGGAAAAAACAGTGGTTCTTTGATTATTTGATAGAGGTAGTTTGTGGTGTAACCATATGCAAAATGCATTCTAATAATTCATTCTAATGCTGTGCAACTGCCCATTGAGGCTGGAGGGGGCAATGGTGAAAGCATGTTGTTGCCCATGTGAGGGCAGGGATGCAACTTCAGGAACCAGCTGCATGCGTGGGAGCTGGGTCCTAGGTGGTGACACAGTCTCGCAAGACCGAAAGCCATGTCATCAAGGGGCACCAGCAGGTGCCACATTTAAAAGGTGTCTATGTGGGGCAAGCTCATTCTCACCCCGGATGCCATGCAGCCTGACACATCACCAGGCCCCTGCCCAGTGGCAGATACGGCAGCTCTCCAGGTCCCACACAGATTGTTTGGGTGGCTGGCCACAGCATTGTCTTTTGGGCAGCCAGGTACACTGCATCCTCTGGTTGGGGCCAGGACCTAGGCCTCCATTGCCAGTCAAGAATCTTCTGGTTTGGAAAAAGAGGCATGTACTGGCATGACCTTCTTCCTCTCCTCCAGCACAAGATACTAGCCTTTGGCCCCCCACATGCTCTGGTGATTCAACTCGGCGAGAACGACATCCTGACTGTTCAACTCCTTCAGTCGATTATTGCAGACATTCACGCTGTGCATCAGCTTTCATCCTGGATAATGCTCTTCTGGTCTCACCTGTTGGAACGTTGTGTATGGCAGGGAGCGGTCCATCCCTGCCAGGTGGACCAGGTGAGGGAAAGGATGTGAAGGCTGTAACACATATGGTTCAGGGGTTAGGGGGCGGGAGGTTCCCCACCATGATATTTCCTTCCAGTTGGAGGCGTTGTAAAGGGCAGATGGGGTCCATCTGTCATAACGGGGAATGGATCTTTGACTGTGTAGTCTGAGGTCAGAATTGTTTGATTGGCTTGGAGTTTAGGAAGCTTATGGCAGGAGTGAGGCAGAGGAGGTCCCCCCCGCCCCCGCACTCTCTGGGAGATTGTGCATGGGGGTGATCTGTTTGGAAGGGAGAACTCCAGGAGCTCTCCAGGGATTACACCTCCTTAAGAGGTTGGGGTGGAGCGAGCCGAAGGTCAAGATGCCCGGCAGGATCTACCAGGCTTACGCATGAGTGGCAGAGTGGAACAGGCACCAGAAAGGGGTCTATTGCCCATCTGACAGGCCCCAGTGCAAATCCTGCCTTTACGGTCAAATCCTCCAGCAGGTGGGCAGAGGAATTGGATGGCTTTGGTGAACAGCAATCATGCTGCCCCAATGCATGGATCACCCTCTCCTATGCTACGCCATTTTTTGCTTCCTGTTAACTCCTTTTCAACAAATACCTCTGGCTATGGCCCAAATTTTTTTTATAGATTTTTATTGTATAGAATATTTATACATTTGTTACATTCAATGTCTTCGTTTCATCTATACATTTTTCCATTTTCCCCCCGCCCCCCCTTTTCTGTTGATTGTTTTATGCAAGCAGCAGGAGATTCATTCTTCTTATTCTTTTATTCCATAGTTCTTTGTTAAATCCGGCTTCTTCCATCCATATTTCATACACTGTCCATAATTTCATAATATCTTCCATCTTTTCTTCCCATAGTTTATTTTTTGTCAGTCTCTCAAAAATCTCTAGCTGTATTTGTTCCCATATGTATTCCATCCATTTTGACACTGTCCATTTTTTATTATCTTTCCAGCCCAACGCCAACACTGCGTGTGCTGCTCTAATCATTATTTTATACATTGGCTCCAGGCTTCTATTCACTCTTTTATCGTCTATTATCCCCACAATTAATAATTCATTATTTATGTCAATTTTTACTTTTACTAATTGTTCTACATATTTCAATATATTTTCCCAAAACTTTTTCACCATTTTACATTCAATCCACATGTGAGTGTAGTACGCTCCCTTTTCTCCACAATGCCAACATTTTGGGCTTAGTCCTTTTATCATATAGGCTAGTTGTATTTGGGTTCTGTACCATTTAAGTAAAATCTTTCTTTCTAGTTCCGCATATTTTTCAATCTTTAACTTCTTCATACTCTCCATGATTCTTTCTATTTTTTCAGCATCTAAGATACTTTCTTTCTCCCATTTTTGATTTAAAGTTCTTACCATAAATTCTTTATCCTCTACCATATACTTGTATACTGCTCCTATGATTTTCCCTTGTGATATTTCGTGGAGTTTTAACCATTGAGTTATTATACAATCGTCTTTTATTCTACATTTCCTTAGTTTTTCCCATAAGCCTCTTATCGCCAGCCAATTTTCTCTCCCTCCCAGTTCTATTAAGTTTTGTAGTGATATAGTTTCTCCTTCCCTAACTAAATCAGATACTTTATGTATTCCTTTTTCTTTCAAATTCTTTATGATTTTGCAGCCTTCTATTCCGGTCACTCTTGCCACCGGGGATCTGTCCAGAATGCCAGGTATCCATTTACTTCTCCATTTTTCCCATATATCCATATTCACTTTTCTTGCGCCTAGCACTCTATGTTTCATGTTTTTATAATCATTAGTATAAATTCCATGTTTGCCTACTCCTTCATTCACTTTGTTTTCAAACTTTAACCATTTTGAGGTATTATTGTCATTAATATCTAATAAACTCTTTATCTGGAATGCCTCAAAGTATTCCTGAGTTTTCGGTATTCCCCATCCTAGAAGGCCATTTGGCATATATACTATTTTATTCATTACTCTAGCATTTTTTTTATTAAATATCCATGCTTTTATTTTTCTATCCCACTCCTCAAATTGTTTTTTGTTGATGTCCATTGGTAATGTTCTAAATAAATAAGAGAGTTTGGGTAGCAAACACATCTTTACTGCTTTTACTTTCCCCGTTATAGATAGGTTTTTAGCTTCCCAACTTTTAATCTGATTTTGTATTTTTTTCCATCTGTTTTCATAATTATATTTATACATCCTATCTTTTCTGGTAGTAATTATAATTCCTAAATATTTAATTTTCTTATTTAATATCTCTTTATTAAACTGTTTCTTTTCTATGTTCACTCCTAATATTTCTGTTTTATCCATGTTCACTGTTAACCCTGAATATTTCTTAAAATCTTCCAAGATTATTTTTAATTCTTTCATTGTATCCTCTGGATTAGTTGTTATCAATAATACATCATCTGCAAACATGTTTATTCTTATTTCTTCCTTGTTTATTTTATATCCTTTTATTCTTCCATTATTTCTAATTCTATTAGCTAGGAACTCCATTGCCATTACGAACAGAGACGGAGACAGCGGGCAACCCTGTTTTACTCCTCTTCTGATATTTACTATTCCTGATAGTCCTTCGTTTACTCTTATCTTAGCCTTAGCATTTCTATATACTTCTTTTAATACTTCTATAAATCTTTCTCCAAATCCATAATTATGTAATGTTTGGAAAAGAAACTCATGACTTACTGTATCAAATGCTTTATATACGTCTAATTTTATCATAGCATATTTATGTTTCTTACCATGCTCTAGCACATTTAATACGTTTCTTATTGGATGACATATATCTCTTCCTTTTACAAACCCATATTGATCTTGTTCTATTATTTTTGGAAGTATATTTCTAATTCTATTTGATAATATTTTTGCAAATATCTTATAGTCTTGGTTTAATAAACTTATTGGTCTATAAGATTCTACTAGAGTTGCATTTTTTCCTGGCTTCAGGATTGTTACTATCTCCATCTCCCTCTATGTATCTGGAGCCTTTTGACCTGCTATTATCGTGTTAAACAAATGTTGAAGTTCTGGAACTAAAATTTCTGCCGTTTCTTTATAATATTCCGCTGTGAACCCATCTGTTCCGGGGGATTTATTGTTTTTTAATTCTCTAATTACCTTTAATATTTCCTCTTGTGTTATAGTGTCTTCTATAGCTTTCCTGTCTTCTTGAGAAATTATTTTATTCGTTTTTTCCTCAAATTGTATATTTCTTTCATAATCAAATAATTTTTGGTAAAATTCCTCAAACTTTTTTCTGATTAAATTATTTTCTGTTATTATTTGATTCCTATCATCTTTTAACTTTCTAACCCTTTGTTTCTCCTTTCTTTTCTTCAAATAATTTGCTAACCTTCTGAGTGTATATTATTCCTTTGAAACTGATTTTTAACCCATATCTCTTTTTTCCATAGTTCCATCTTCTCTATTTCATCTAGCTTATTTTGTAATTGTCTTATTTCATTCTTTATTCTTACATCATATTTAGCATGGAGCTTAAATCTGTTTTGTTTTAACTCTTCTACTATTTTTGTTCTTTCTTTGTTTATTTCCTTTTTCCATCTAGCCTCTCTAGCCAGGCAATACCCTCTTACTACAGCCTTCAAGGCATCCCAGAGAATATTTTCTGTTACTGAGTGTTTATTTTCTAGGAAATAGAGTTTTATCTTATCTAATAACTCTTTTTTTCTTTCTCCCCCTTCCAAATCATATTGTTATATCTCCATTTATATTGTTTTCCTTCACCTGCCATCCTGAATCTAGCCACCAGCGGTGCGTGATCTGAAATCCATTCTTTATGTGTTTCTATGTCTATAAGCTGTACGTTGTTTATGTTCTTTAACATTACATAATCTATATATGTGTATTTTTTATGTCTGTTAGAGAAATAAGTTGGCTGGCATGATTTATTCAATTCCTTATATCCATCTACTATGTTCCATTTTTTCAGCATCTGATGGTCTCTAAGGTCCATGTTACAATCTCCCATTATCAATGTGTCTCCACAAAAAATCCTCTGAAGTTTTTTAAATTGTTTTTCTAAATATTTTTTCTGTTTCCTATTAGGTGCATATACATTCAACAATGTTACTTGATTACCTTGAATCTTCGCTTTTATTATCATCATTCTCCCTTCTGTGTCAGTGGTCATTTCTTGTAACTTAAAGTCAAAAGATTCTTTTACTAAAATAGCTAACCCATTCTTTTTCACTGTGTCTCGTGCTTCCCCAACAACTTTCCAGCCTGGAATGTTTATCAAAACATTTCTATCCGCCCTTTTTTGTGTGTTTCTTGAAGACAGATCAAGTCTGGCTGTTCCTTCTTTATAAATCTAGCTACTTTATATCTCTTAAAGCCTGAATTTAACCCATTAACATTCATTGAAATTATTTTCATTTTATTCCCCACCATATTTTTTCCCCATGTAATCCCTTTCTCCTGCTTGCATCTGTATTTTATTTTTCAAATCATTCCCTTTCCCATTGGCCAAAATTTTTTTTTACCCACAAACAAGTTGTGTGTTTGTTGGGACGGGGGGCTAAGGTTAACTTGAGCCTACAGGATTCCTTCTTGGCCTGCAAATACTGAATCACTGAAAAGAACTGAAAGAGGCAACAGCAATACATAAAAGAATAGGGAAACTTGTTTAATTTTTAATTTCTGTACTGCACTTAGCAGTTATGTGTTTTAAAATAATGACTAATAATGATTAATACTAGAAAAAATATTTAGCCTTTTGTGAATTTTGGCAGCACACTTCAGTTCTAAGCATCTGGTAGAAAACAGTTGTGACACTTGTGATTAGGTTTGGTAGATGGGCAAAAAAATGCAGCCTCAGTTCAGATTCGGGCCAGCCTTGGATAGAGGAGCTCAGACTGGACGAGCTCCAAGCCTACCAGGCTTGGATCCCTCCGTTCCTACAGGAACATCCGAGAAATTCGGATGCATTTTTATTTCTTTTGTTGTGTTTTCACACTTCGGCCTGCAAGGGGTGCATTTTTGGGTGTATCATGGTTTGGGGGGTTGCAGGGAGGTTATTTTGGGTTGGGGCATTGGAGTTTTGTTGCCGCAGGGGGGTGTGTGTGTGTGTGAGTCCCACACACCAGCGATCCTTGCCGGCTAGTGGGATCAGCTGGCGTCTCACTTTTTCCCCGGGTTTGTTTTTTTGAATGAATGGAGTTTGCTGGGGGAATTTGGGGGGTTGCAGGGGGGTTATTTTGGGTTGGGGTGCTGGAGTTTTGCACCGCAGGTAGGGGTGTGTGTGTGTGTGCGTGTGTGCGTGTGTGTGTGTGTGTGTGTGTGTGTGTGTGTCCTAAGCTGAACCTTGCCAGCTCGGAGTGTTTGTTTACATTTCTAAACTGCCGGCTGGGAGGTTTTTTCTTTTTCTTTTTTTGCAGGGCACAGCTGTGTGAGGCCGGAAGGGTTTTTTCTTTTGTCGGAGCAGGGATCCCAGCTGCCCTTGCAGGGCTTGTCTGTGCATGCACAGGGGAGGTTTTTATTTTTTGGGGGGCGGGGATTCCACGCTGCCCTTGCAGGGCTCGTTGTGCACGCGGGAAGATTTTTTCCCAGGCTCAGAGTGAGCTGCAGTTTGGGGAACTTGCTGCTCTGAACTTCATGGATTCGGAGCGGCTGATGTTTGGAGGGCCTTGGTTTGGCCAAGTGGCACCTGCGCTCGCCCGAGCCACGCCCAGCTTGGGCCAAACCGCGGGGTTGGAGCTCCTGAACCATCATCTCTACTTGTGATGTCCTTGTTTGTTTGTTTGTTTGTTTGTTTGTTTGTTTGTTTGTTAGATTTATAGGCCACCTCACCCCAAAAGGGCTCGAGGTGGCTCACAGTACAACTGTTTCCAATAACAGCACATAAAATACATAACTAAAACTTAACCCAATTAAAACAAATTTCCAACAGCAGCAGTTACTTAAAATTTAAATAACAAAATTAAGAGCAAGCAAAATTTAAAGACAGGCACATGATCAAAAAGGCTGGGAGGGGAAAGACAGGGCCCAAGATGGAATCAGGGCCCTGCTAAGATGGAAAACTGGCAGCCTCAGTGGGGGCCATAGACCAGCTGCCAGCCCCGCCAAAGGCCCAGTGGAACAGCTCCGTCTTACAGGCCCTGCAGAACTCACCAAGGTCCCGCAGGGCCCAGACAGCTAGAGGGAGAGCATTCCACTGTAAAGGCCCTGGCCTGGGTCGAGGCCAGCCACATTGTCGCTAGGGGTTTCCAGCAGTTAGTTTTGCAGCCTTCTATTCCGGTAGGGGTTTCCAGCAGTTCCACCACTGCCGAATGAAGCAGTCTATGCGGGACATAAGGAGTGATGCGGTCCCACAGGTGTGAGGGCCCCATGCCACGTAGAGCCTTAAAGGTCAATACCAGCACCTTGAAAACGATCTGGAACTCCACTGGTAGCCAGTGCAGGTGGCGCAGCATGGGGGTGATATGATTTAAATAACTACCACCCGTCAAAAGCCGAGCTGCCGCATTCTGTACCAGCTTGAACTTCTGGATCAGTCGCAAGGGAAGGCCCATGTAGAATGAGTTACAGTAATCCAACCTCGAGGTGACTGTCGCCTGGATCACAGTGGCCAGGTCAGACTGGGAGAGATAGGGAGCCATCCGCCAGGCCTGGCGAAGATGAAAAAACGCAACCTGGGTAACATGGGCCACCTGGTTCTCCATTGATTATGAAGAGTCCAGGTGGACCCCCAGGCTGTGAGCCAGGGATGTCGGGCCAACGTGACCCCTTCCGAAACAGGTGGCTGAAAATCCCTCAGTCTCTCCTCCCGGCCCAGCCAAAGGACCTCCATCTCCGTTGGATTAAGCTTTAACCTGCTCTGCCTCAACCAACCAGCAACTGACTTCAGACAATGCTGCAGAGCTGCAGGGGCAGAGGCCGCCCCCCCATCAACAGAATGAGCTGGGTGTCATCCACATATTTGTGACAGACCAGACCAAAATTCCGTACCAGCTGAGCAAGGAGTTGCATGTAGATGTTAAATAAGAGCGGGGAAAGCAAGGCCCCCTGAGGGACCCCGCAAGTAAGCGGGGCCCTATGGGAGGCCTTATCCCCGCACCAGACCTGCTGACCCAACCCTGGAGAAACGAGGCAATCCACTGAAGAACAATGCCCCACACCCCAGAGGCAGCCAGGCGGTGGATCAAAAGGTCTTGATCGACCATATCAAACACTGCTGTGAGATCAAGTAACACTCGCAGCGCTGATCCGCCTTGGTCTAGCTGCATGCGGAGTATATCTGTGATGGCTACAAGGATGGTCTCCATCCCATGCCCAGCACAGAAGCCGGACTGGAAGGGATCGAGTACTGATGTGTCCTCCAGGAAACCCTGAAGCTGCTCCAACACCACTCTCTCAATTACCTTCCCCAGAAACGAAAAATTCAAGATGGGGTGGTAATTGGCCAGATCACTAGGATCTAAAGATGGTATTTTCAAGAGTGGGTGGATCACTGCCTCCTTCAACCCATCCGGAAACACTCCTTGCTCAAAGGAGCCATTTACTATATTCAACGGGTGGGGTCGTAACTCCTCCTGGCAAGCTTTTATCAGCCAGGAGGGGCACAGATCCAGAGGGCAGGTAGTCCGTCTAACAGCAGCCAACACCCTGTCAACATCGGACTCGCAGAGCAGGGAATACCGGTCCAAACTTGGACCTGAAGACGGCGAAGGAGCCTCAAGTTCCCTTACTGTATCAAGTGTGGCTGGAAGGTCCCGACAGAGTGACGTGACTTTATCTGCAAAAAAGCTCTGAAATGCCTCACAGCCAATAACCAATTGAGAATTTGTGGCGCCCTCAACCAGTGAGGTGAGGGACCGAACAATCCGAAATAATTATGCTGGGCGAGAGCTAGCAGATGCGAGAGAGGACGAGAAATAAGCACTCTTTGCCCTCTTCATCACCAACTCATAGGCCTTCATAAATGTCCTATAAGTTGCTCGCGCCACTTTGCCATGAGACTTCTGCCACACTCTCTCTAGCCGTCTTTCCCGCTTCATTTGGCGTAACTCCCCAGTATACCAAGGAGCCTGCTGTGAGCGGGGGCGCAGAGGGCACTTGGGAACAATCACCTCGATAGCATCGGAGAGTCTGGAGTTCCAGTCCTCCACCTGCTCATCGAGGGTGCCAGGGGGCTCAGGATCCCGCAGAGCATTCAGGAAACCAATCAGTTCCATAAGTCTTCTCGGGCAGACATAAATAGGTATTTCTTCATAAAAGTGTACTGTTGTTAGTGAAAAGTGGCTGCATGACCACCACACTATCTTTTCTCCCTGCCTGAAGCAGCACAGTCTGATGATACTTCTTCAAATGGTCCTGAGCCCCATTGTCAAGAGTTTATCCAGGTATCTCCCTCAACTGATCCTACCCCTACTCATCTGTAATTATGCAAAACAGAGATCCTCCATCTGGAGGTGCTTCCAGACCGTGCATATACAGTGGCACACATGCTGACTAGCAGCTGCAGACGCCCATTTTGAGGGGTTTTGGGAAGACATGCTATATTTTGGGGGAGTTGAAGCAGATGCCTGAGGGAGAAAAGGTTGAGATGGCTGCACTTCAGTGTGCATCTCTATTTCTTGTACCACTTTCAGACTATCCTTCTTTCGGTACTTAAAGAAACCTACTGGATTTTGGAGGAACCAGAGAAGGATTGCCACCCAGTTTTTGCAGCTGCTCCAGCAGCCTCTGGATCCCTGAGATGAACATAAGAGCCTGAAGATGCTTATCAAGATCAGTGTAAAGAACAGCTCAGGCTACTCCTTCTGCTGCTTAGTCTCAACAGCTGGAGCAAGAGCAGTTTAAGCAGCAGACCCTTGCCAGTGCCAGCATCAACCACAAGCATCTCTTCAGGTGGCATTCCAGCTGCAGGCTCAATGGAGAAGGTCTTGTGAATCCTCTTTCACATTAAGGGACCATGGAAGGATGATGTGGATCAGACCTATACACAAGTGGTTGGGGAGGGGGGGTAAAGCTTCAGCCCTTCCATCCCCTTTCCTTTTTTCCACTATTGTTCTACTTAGCATTAACCTGAGGGCCCTGCTGCTCTCCCCTTCTACCATTCATTCTGTCCTCCTAGGACATGTAAAAGGGTGTTTAAATATTAAAAAAACATGCAATGATAAAGGTTCATTTTTCTTATCTTTAACTGAAAGAGAGCACTGGAAGAAGACTGGAGGAATACGTAGATGTTAATGTTCCATTATATTTTCAGAATTATTTCACCAGCACCCTTCAGTGCGTTGACAGACATTTTTTGAATAAGTAATTAATTGGCCAAGATCAAGATCCTGCTCTAGCCCTACTTTAAAACCAAAAAACCTAGAAATCAGTGAGCTGTTATCTATTTGACTGGCTTTACACTGCAACCAGTTCTGGATAACCTCTGGCACAAAATTGTGTATGATGTTATACATCCTACTCATGAAGTAAATCCTTTCACCCTGCCCATCATTTTTATTCAAACACTTAATCCACAGTGGTTATTGAAGTTAGTATGAAGGTAGTGTTATTGTCTTCTTATTATGGACTCTCTTTGTCATGTTCTGATTCAATATATTTAAATAAGGATGTCTAACCAATGATTTAAGCTTCTGTATTAAGAAATCCTTCTTTATCTTTCTATGTATTCACTCCCTTTGCTCAGTTTTCTGTGATTTAGTAAAGCGGATTATGGACAAAGACAGAAGCTCTCTAAGTCACATTAAAAAATTTATACCCTGCTTCTCGTAATGATAGACAGTGGCAGCACTTGGTCATTTACCCACAAGAGGGAAAAAAATGTCACTGATTGGATTAGAACTGGAGAGACAAATGCAGTTGTGTCCTTAAGGGTCAGAAGAAAAATGGATCCTTCAGCTTTTCAAGTGAGCAAAACAAGCAATCCAAAGCATTATTTGTGTTGCTAGTTCCTAGAAACTGTTCCATTTATCACTGCAACTAGTTGTAAGGTACCCAGCAAAATCTGAGTTATGGTTCTACTGCAGGATGAGCATCTCCATGTCCAGTTTTGTTCTTAAACGTAAAAAACCCTTTAGGGGCATCCAACATTAAACAAAAATAAGTTAACATGGTATGAGGAGAAACAGATGCCTTGTTCCCCTCCCCTTCAGCATTTATTAACCATAAGACAATATTTGATTTTTAATAAGATAGATGCATATAGACCTAAAAATTACAAACTCGAAAAAGGCAAATCCACAATTGTAACAGTTTCTATAGGGCATGTGAAGGAACTAAAATGTATAAATATTTCTGTCATGTCCATAAGGGCTGTTGGCTACACACAAGCAACAGTGGATTTTTTTTTGTTATCCCAGATGTTTAGCTAAAATAGCTGGGATTTCTGAACCTGAACATCCCAACAATGTCATATTAGGATCTGAAAGACTGTGGTTTGAATCCCCATTTTGACAAAGAAACTCATTTGGGGCATCTTTGACCAGTTACGCTGTCTCAGCCTAACTTACCTTACATAATTATACTTGTGGAAGATCTTGTAAGCCATGTTTGGTCTCCACTGAAGACTGGTATAAACAAAAAGTAGATGTCTGCGTGCTCATTTTGTTATGAAAATCTTGATGTTTAACCCTCCCCCTGATATGACTTTGCAAAGCTATTATTTCAGAGAAACATAACACAAAATGTGTCAGTATGTTTGCTCTAAATAATAGTTCTATTGAGCCATTTCAACCTGGGAAGATGCATAGTGGAACAGGTTAACCTTGCTCCCAATGTGCCATGGTTTTTACAAATTAGAGCTATAAAATGGAGCTGTGATTTCCAATTAAAAAACCCAATTTTAATTATAAATTCCCAAAGTCTAGCTCAGTTCCCATATTGGTAGATTGAAAGGTCCTGATCTATATGATTACCTTTCAAGTTTCAGACTGACTTCCATCAGAAAAGCTGATTTAATACCCAAATGACCCAAGCAGCCAATTCAGGGTGAATGTTACTCAGGGAGTTAGGAAGTTCCAAACGGGCAGTCACATCATTGATCACTTTTGTAATCCGAAAGGGCCCTATAAATTTCTTGCCTAGCTTGGAATATTTGTGCACATCTCTGAGGTTCTTTGTGGATAAATAGACCCATTCCCTCACTCGCAATGGAAACTCTGATCGATGTTTGTCAGCTTGGGTTTTTTGTGATTCTTGAGCCTGCGCGAGGGAGGTTGAGACCGATTTCCATCCCTCTGCTAAGGATTGAATCCATTGATCAAACTCAGGGGGTTGCACAGCGCCCTGGGATGGGGAAGTTAGCAGGGCAAAGGTGGGAGCGAGCATCCATGACACACACCTCAAAAAGGAGTTTTGGAAGTGTTACTGCTATGAGCGAAGTTGTTGTAAGCATATTCCTTATAAAGGTAGCAAGTCACACACCAATTGCTTCCTGATGGTAATTAGTATAACAACGTGGGTACTGTTCCTGAGTGTTCTGTTATTTGGTCCGTTCGACTGACTGTGTCGGCTTTACTGCACGATGGTAGGGGGCGGCTGACTGACTGAGGTGGTTCCCAACAGCCCCCCAAGGAAAGCCTTCAAAACTTAGAAATGAATTGTGGCCCAGCGGTCTGGAAATCACCTTATCTGGAGAGGAGAATGCAAGCGATATAGACATGTTGTATGAACAACCACAATAGCTAGATTTGGGGAGCAGAGAGGAATGAGGATGGGACATGGTATAAAAAATGTGTGCCTGTTTGGAAAAGAGGTCCACCACCACCCACAGTACCGATTATTCCCATGACTTTCCGGGAGATCCGTAATAAAATCCATGGAGATGGTTTGCCAAGGTCAGTAGCTGCTTGTAATGGAGTTTGCAACAAAGCCATGGGGAGTTTTCCTGGGATGGACTTAGCCTCTGCACAAAACAGGGCAGCCGCATGTCGCCATGATTCAATGTCTCTGCGCATGGGCGCCACACAGAAGACTGACGGCGAGAGCAAATGCAGACAGCGTTTTCAAAAACCAGAAATGTCCCGCTTGCTTGGCATATTTGCGCCAGCCAATGAAGGATGCGAAGCTTCCAGTAAAGGAGTAGCGGGACATACCAACAATCACCCCTTTTCCATACACCCCCTTCCGAACGTAAAAGAGGATCAGGATTCCTCCGTGGGAACGTCTTCCCGTCCACGCCTCCTCCAGTTGGCGAAAGAAGCGTGGAAGCTTGGCGTCGGAACAGTCAGAGAAGGGAGAGGGGCTGGAGGGAGTTTGGAGCTTAGGATTGGAGTAACCGCCAATCCCAGTTGATCAGGGAAAGAAGGATGCGATGCGAGTCACGGTGGCTTCATGTGAGGAGATCCGTCCCCTTGGGTAGAATTGCGTGAGGACAAGGCATGCGGCTAATTTGTTACCTTTCTTCCAGGGAAAAAATGGACTGAAAATGTGAACCTGGAGAAGAAATCTGCTTGCATGTAACTGTTTACAGCAGACGCATTTTCCAGGGGTGGAGAGAGGGCTGCCAAGATTTTGTGATCAGACCAAACCTGGAAGGGTTGCTTCGATCCCTCCAACCAGTGGCGCCAAGTACTGAGCGCTTCCTTAATAGCAGCTGTTTCTTTGTCTCCCACAGTCCAGTTGGAGTTTCAGGACCAGTAAATTTTTTTTTTGGATGATAAGTAAGCTACGGCACAAGTTTGTCATCTTTATTTATCTGCAAGAAGGCTGCCCCGAAGAGCTTTGTCGAAGCATCTACATGCACCACGAATGGTGCGTTGGGATCCGGGTGTTTCAACTTACTGGCTGCCGGTTGGTGAATGCAATTTTTAGCTGTTGAAAGCGATTCTTGACAAACGAAGGGACCACTGGAGGCGCCCCTGGTTTGGCTTGGCTGAGAATTGCCCTTTACTTTTCGTTCGCCAATAAATCAGTCAGGAGAGCAGGGCAAGATTTGGCTTAAAGGAAATAGGGGAATAAAGTCACGATAGAAATTAAGCGAGAACCCTAAGAGCGACTGGAGTTCTTCTGCGAGTTGTTGAGGGCGAGGAACCCAATTTACAACGCCGCCACTTTTCGCTGGAGTCCTTTTCCAGACTCTCGGGTGAAGATCCTATAGCCCAAGTAATCTATATGGAGGTTTGATGAAAACAACATTTTTGACAGTTTTGCATAGAGGGTCCAGTGATCGAGGAGTACGTTGCGAGTACTGCTGGCGAACCAATTGTTCATGCTCCCTCTCTTGGTTTTGGGAGGGCATATTAGAGCGTCGTCTAAATAAACCACCACCCCCTTATATAAAAAGTCTTGTAACACTTCATTTGATAAGTGACATAGTAAAGCTCCAGGAGCTCCAGATGAAATCCGAAAGGCGATTCCACGTTATATTCATACTGGCCAAATTGTAGGTATTAAGCGGCTGTCAAATGCTCATAGCCCTGCGGCAACATTACGTACTTGATAGCCAATATGCTTCACGTAAATCGAGGCTTGGTAAAAATGCGCTTCCTTTTCCAAGGGCATCAAGCAGATCATTGATTAGAGAACTATGGATATTTATTTGACTTATTGAAAGCGGCATTGAGACCCTCGGATAAATGCGAAGTACACAATCTAAGTGTGCCTGCGGATCGCTTCTTCTTAACAAAAAGAACTGGGGCGGCATGGGTTTGTTTTGTAGCCCTCCAGATAAATCCTCGTTTTAGGTTTTTATCCAGAAACGCCCGCAGCTCCCGTTCCTCCGTCGGGCTCATTCTATAAATCCTACCCTTTGGGAGTTGTGCACCCGGAACCAGGAGGATTTTACAGTCCGTTTCTCTATGGGGGAAAAACTATGGGGGAAAACTAGCTTCACACACATAGATAAGGAGTAGCAAAGTTAGCTTGCCTCACCGGGCACACAGCCCAGCTCGAGGAATGCTGCCAAGGTCGCAAGAGCTGGGAAAGGAAAAAGCAACATCTTTACAGGCAGATGGTCACACTCCTCTTCTTCAAAGACTTTGGACAGATCCCAATAGACTTGGGGAATTCCTGCTAAATCCGAGTTGGGAGACACCTCGAGAGAGGTGGGTTGATGATCAATGGGTTGATGATCAATGGGAACGTCCGAAGGGTCGCCAGGTGGTTCCCCTTCATGCATATGATCCTCGCAAGGGGGTTCAGTGAAACGGACAATACGTTGTTTCCATAGTATTGTGGGTTCATGTGTCAATAACCAGGGCATACCCAAGACTATGGGATGTTTGGGTACTGGCGCCAAAATGAAACTACGTCTCTCCCAATGTTCTGCGCAACGAAGAAGCACTGGTTGGGTTCTAAAGCGGGCAGGTCCCTCAGTCCCTAATGGACTGCCATCCATCTGGGTGAACGTAATGGGCTTAACCAATGCTATGCGCTCCAGGCCGAGTTGCTCTGCCACCTGAGGTCTCATCAGGCAATGAGAGCAACCAGAGTCAACTAGGGCACGAGCCAAAATGTGCATGTTCTTCGTGGGATTAGCAAGAGAAGTCATTAAGGTAATGGGGGCACCACCTTCACTCACCGCGTCTGGCGCTGGAATTCCATCCATTGGGGCCGACGACAGGCTCAATCCCCCATCTGGATCGGTGATATCATCATCATCATCATCCTCGAGCACGGTCTTAGCGGAGCCCTGCTGGTTCTTTGGGCCTGGCTTACGAGGAGACTTCGAGGTTTGGGTGCGAGGAGCCGGAGTAGGAGCTTTCTGCTTCTTTGGGCAGTTGGCAGCCAGATGACCCGGACCTCCGCAATAAAGGCACAGGCCCAAACGGCGATGGCGTTCCGATGTAGTTTCCGCGCGGGAGGCTGCGCAGCTTTTGCAGCAACAACCTTGCCTTTGCTATTGGTTGTTTTCCCAGATTTGTAGCCGCGGAGTGAGGACGAGTGGATATCAAAGCGTTCAACTGTAATCCCAGTCAGCGATCGCCATGCGTGGTTCGCGATACAACGCACTGCTTTCTCTCGAGATATTAATATCATGCCGTTTCACGGCTCCAAAGAAATACTGCGCATTTTCATGCGTTCCAAGGCCAATCTGGGAGTTTACTAGCTGCTGCTTCCGGAATTCGCGGGCGAATTCAGCAAAGAGATCGATTTACCTTGCCGGATAGTTTTGATAGATGTGAATGGCTTTTATTTTTCCGCATCTGGGTGCTTGGAAAGCGAAGCCGAGGAGGCCTGTAGGAGCAATTCAACAACAGTATGGAGTTTTCATCGGCTCCAGAAGTTCATACGAAATCCCTGCACGAACAGCATTCGCATTGAAAGGCTTCACCATCTAGGACTGATCGATATCACGCGTACTTTTTCGGAAGCCGGATCTATACATATCATCAAATTCCAGCATATGAGCATCCGAGTTGTAAAATGAATGAAGTAAGGGGAAGTTTAGAGCTAGCGGTTCCATCCGGAAGCGAGCGCGCTGGAATAGGCGGTAGTAACCTCTAGCTGGAGCCTGTGCTGCTCTCGCTGGAAGCGGGCAGCGGAAGGCTTGAGATCCATGGGGCCGAGGGTTGTTGAGGAGCTTGCATCGGTGGCGGCAACTGTTGTCTTCTTGGAGGTGGTTGGGCTGACGGAACCACGATCCCTAAGGTGAGGTTCCACTGGCAACGTGGAGCTGCAGGGGGCTGGATAAGCGTGGCCCTGTTAGCTGCAGCGTAGTCCATCTGGATGGCTTCGTTCCCGTTCAAGAAGTTCTTGCTCCACTGGCGCGCCATGGCCACTCTTCTAAGTTCCAGAGCATCTTCCGTTCGTTGAATGCGCTCGATTCCTTTCGGCCACGTTGAGCTACCATAGTGCTTAACTGCGTCTGCGAAAATGCCCTTCACGCATTCACGTTGATGCTGAAGATCAATCCGGAAGGATTGTTCCATAGCACTTTATCATGGGCGGTGAGATCTTGCAGGTACTGTCGGCCAGAAGCGTCTCTCGTTCCTTATCCATTTCCGCCTGGAACAACCGGCGTTGAGTGAAGTCACATTCCTCCTGGAAGGCTTCGTTCCTTCTCAATTCTTCATCCTGGCTGGTTCCCGAGTCACGTTGAGTTCTCTTCAGCCCCTCCATTTGAGCTTCCCACTGGTCATGACCTTCTGGAGCAGAGGAGCAGGCTCCGGAATTCCTGATCGGTAAGGCGGTAGCTCCGAGGAGATGCGTCCTCCTCTTTGGTTAGCTCACTTGGATCCGGTACTGTCATCCCGGAGAAAGTAAAGATTGAACTTTCGGGAGCTCTTGACGGCCATTTATGCTGGTGGGCGCTTCCCTCTGTTGGAGGTAGGATAAGACTCACGGTATCCCGAAGAGCGCCAGGGGCTCCACTGAGGCGGCCTTGATGCTTTTGCCAATGTTAGGTCGGCTGGCCGGTTCCATATAAGCCGGTCAAAACTTCTCCAAGGATTCCTGGGTATCTCCATGAATGGTGGATAGTCAATCTCCTCAGGAGTGTTGTCATGACCCGGTTTGTAATCCACATGTTAGTGCGTGGTTATGTACTGTTCGAGGGGCTCGATCCATCGACACCTTACGCCCGCCGCCGGGATCGAAGGAATTGCGATGTAAGCGGACCTCTAGGCGTTCGGCCAGACTACCGTCGCCTTGCCAATCGGGCAGCCTCAGTCACTTGCTCTTCGAGGGTGTAAGAGGCCATTACCATGCTAACGGCTGAGCTTGAGAGGGGCTTGGAGAAGAGGTTACCAAAGAGATAGAGCTCCACTGCAGGCTCCTCAGAGTTCCAAGTTATGAAGAACTGGAAGAGGGACCGAGCTAACCCTCTTTGGGGTTACGGATCCCTTTTCATATTCCGCGGACTTTCAACCTCTGCATGTTGGACGACATCAGGGGTTCACAGCTGTTAAGCAAGGATTATAAGGAGACTCAGCATAATGTAAGGAATCAGAAAGGACCAGAATAGAGTAACCATTGAAGGATCTTTATTCTTTAACTTCCATGATACACAACACACGGAATGCTGAGTCTGACCCGTTCCCACCAAACCGGCTGCTTTTACGAGCCTGGAATTCCCCCCTTCCCCCCTTCCCTAGGCAGGTTCTCACGAAAGACAGGAGCTAGCTTCAAACACACACGATAAGGGGTAGCAAGGTTACATCGCCTCACCGGGCACACAGCCCAGTCCGAGGAATGCTGCCAAGGTCGAAAGAGCTGGGAAAGCAAGAAGCAGAAAGCAACATGAGCAACATCCTTACAGAATCTGCATAGATAAATAGAGGTGCATACTTCCAGCTGCTACCAGCAGGCTTCAAGAACTGGAGCAGGGGTGACAATGTGACTGCTTGGAATAGAAAAATCAATTGATCTGGCCTTCTTACCCTCTCAACAGCAGTGCATTGGTTTATTCTGACTTTGTTATTACATAAAGGCTTTCAAGTCAGGCTAGACCTTAACCTTGACAATGAGCTTATCCTTTGCCTGTGTGTGTCGGACCATTGTATTTAGCAGTTTTAAGGGATTGTTCCACTGTCTGTCTATATGTGTGCATAAAACTTATTTTAATTTTTATTAGACCCAGGACAAACAGCTCATACTTTCTGTTTTACAGAACTGTTCTCTGAAGTAGCTGCCCTATTTAAAAATAAATACATTAAAGTCAAGTTAAATTAGTCTTCATGCATTTTAATTTCTTTTCAGTAAGGATAGGAAAATTCTATTTCTTGTCGACTTTTCTATTGGTGAATTTGATGATAGGAATACAATTTCATTTCCAAATATCAATTACTTTTTAAAATATTCATTTTGAATGAACCCTGAAACATTCTGTCCCTTATGATAGAAATGTTGACAAAAAGTTATGTAGTCAATTCAGGCACACTTTTTTTTCAAGAGCCTAAAATACACTTTATAATGTTAGAACATTAAAATTAGTAATACAGATAGATCAACAAGACCAGAATCAAAGACATTTGTTTCTTGCATTCATCTTCTTGAAAACCTGCTGTTCATTCTTATTTAATATCAGAAAACTAGAACAAATCTTGTCCACCTGCTTTTGGGCCTGTGAAGTTATTCATACTCAATTCCTAACTGAACATGATAGAAGACTCTCTTTGGGACATGTTACTAGGGGACAATTCTAATTGATTGTGGCAGATTCACTTTTCAGTCCACATATGCTGACTTTTAGCCACACCTCTGTATGCTGAGTGAAAGATGCAACCCAAAACAGTCAGTGCACATTGGCATTATCTAAACCACAACAAATTCAGTGGTTTGAAAGTATGCAGTAAGACAATCTGTGCTGACATAAAACCAATGGCTGCCATAAGCAGCACAGCAGGAAGAATTAGCCATGAGTTGAGGCTTTATGGTTATCTAAATATACTTACTCCCTTGTTAATTCTCTTCCTTGATTGGCTTACCTCCTAACTGCACTATACTGTAATCATTATTTACTTTTCCTTTTAATTAAAGATCAATAGAACACAATTATTGTGTATCTCACAATCTCAAGATAGTGTTATTTGATTTCCATTCTTATCTAATATTGAACTGTTCTTTGTGTACTGTGGAAAAAAAGTTTGTTTGCTTTTAATTGTTTTGGTTTGTAGCATATTATTTTTCTTCCAATCTGTTAGATTTTGCAGCTGCTTCAGAAATCACTTAATTGCCTTCATATTGTGTCTTTGGATATTATCATTATCATTCCCTTCAAAACTTGATTATAGAGAACAGAGCTATTGTCACACTTAAGAAACCTAGAACAAAATATCACTATCTGTCTACTTTAGCATTTTATCCACTCCTAATGCATGCAAAAAGAGTCCATAAAATCTATGTAGAAGTTATCATCGTATCAGTGTACACAAAAATCACAGGAAGCTTCAGTTAAACAGAGATGTGCAAAAAATGTGGCTTGTGATCATATACTGTTTTCCTCCCCAACAAACACTTCATTCTTGTATAAAGACTATTGTTGGTTTGAAACTATTACTGGTTTGAAACACATTTTGAATTCTTCATAATATATAAATCCATATAGGTTCCCAAGTAAATCAGGATTTTTTCCCATAAACTAGGATTATATACCTGGGTTAAATTGTGGTTTAGAATGTTGGCTTCCTAGGAACAAGCCTGTTTACTTAAGTGCCTTTATTTATATATCAAGGTAAATTAGGAGGAATAATATCCTCAGATATGAAGGGACTGTACGAACACAGTTCACAAACATAGCTCACAAATGACATATTTAGAAGTCCTATTACAGTGTCTAAGAGACTCAGCAATCCATTTTTGTTTCCTTCAAATAAGCATGATTCAGTATAAGACAGCTTTATCTTGAAGATGTGCATCCTTCTCCTGGGGCAGAGTGAATCCCAGTTTCATTTCATAGGAAGGATTTTCAACAATGGCACAGTGAGTATAAGCATATGTTATGGGAAGCAGTCCTGTTACCTTCTCTTCCATGACTCGTTCTTAGTTAATTCTAAACCACAACAGTTTAAGAAGAAGAAATTTGGTCAAACATGTATGTGTGCACACGCACGCTTTCTTGCATGCTCTCCCTCTCTCTTTTTTATGTAGAAGTTGGGGTGCCCATTAAATAACTAGACACTTCTCCAATCACCACAGAAGAAAGGAGGCAAATAAAAGCTACTCTGATAAAAAAAAATATTTTATTCTTTTTTTTCATTCCCATGAGGTGGGTGCCCGTCCTATTTTTTAAAAAATGGAATGCTTTCCTCACTGAGCTTTAGAGAAGGTTGTTTAAGCCAGTTGCAGCCAAGTGGAGATCTCAAAGATAGTATTTATGCGGATTCCACCTTTCCTGCAAGCTTTCCTATTCATAATTGTTTAATAGTGTGGCATTGTATGTCTTCTCAGATGCTTTTTATACCATTAAACAAGGTATCCTTCTGGACAGCCTATCAGGGCTGGGATTAGGAGGCACCATTCTGCAGTGGTTCCAGAACTACCTGGAAGGTAGGTTTCATAAAGTGGTGATACTGGACTGCAACTCAGCCACTTGACCTTTGGCCTCTGGGGTCTCACAAGGTTTCTTCTTGTCCGCATGCTTTTTAACAGCTATGTGGAACTGCTGGGTGAGATCATCTGGAGATTTAGGTTGGGTTGTTATCAATATGCCAATGATACCCAGCTCTTTCTCATACTTCCAGTCATTCCTAGGTAGGCTGTAGAAACTCTGAATCAGTGTTTGAAGGCAGTTTTGGAGCGAATGTGAGCTGATAATGTGGATTTTAATGGATGCCAAAAATTTTGTACTACATACTGAATTTTAAAGGGTTTATTTTATAGTTAATATTCAATTTATATTTTGTATTTTGTGTGTTTCTATTGTTTTTTATACCATTATATATTTTTATACCATTTGTTGTGTACAGCCCAGAGCCCTTTGGGGGAAGGCAATATATAAATGTAATAAACAAACAAACAAACAAACAAACTGAAGCTTAATCCTGACAAGATGGAAATGCTACTGATAAGTAGAAGGTCTGACCTAGGATTTAAGGTGCCATCCACTATAGATGGAATTGTCTTCCCCTAGAAGGAATGCATTCACAGTATTGTTGAAGGCTTTCACGGCTGGACTCACTGGGGTGCTGTGTGGTTTCCAGGCTTTATGGCCGTGTTCTAGCAGAATTCTCTCCTGATGTTTCGCCTGCATCTGTGGCTGGCATCTTCAGAGGATCCTCTGAAGATGCCAGCCACAGGCTCTGGATAGCATCGAAGAAAGAAGAATATTGGTAAAACTATTCGACCTAACTCTGGAAATTACACAACACCCAATCTGATCCTGATCTGGGCGTGCTGTTGAACCCAGGACTAGTGTTGGATAAGCAGCTGGCAACTGTGGCCAGGAGTGCCTTTTACTAGCTTCAACTTGTTAGCCATCTGAGACATTTTCTGGGGAAAAAAGATTGTGGCCATTGTCGTATATTCCCTGGGTACATCTAGATTAAATTATAACAATGTGATCTATACCATGTTGCCCTTGAGGAGTGTTCAGAAACTTCAGTTAGTACAGAATGCTGCAGCCAGGAGTTGGATGGTGTGTTATAGGGACCATATCACTCCAGTCCCATCTACATTGGCTCCTGATTTGTTTCTAAGCACAATCCAAAATGTTGGTTTTGACCTTCAAAGCCCTGTATGGTTTGGGACCATTATACCTATTCCTTTATGAACTGACTCAACCATTACTCTCATCCTTGGAGACAGTGCTTCAGGTACCCTAGACTTCTGAGATTAGGATGACAGCAACACAAGAGGGCCTTTTTAGTCATGGCATCTAAGTTGTATAACTCTCCCCAGGAAGCTTCATTTGTGCACTTTTGTTGCCATCTTCTACCAGCAGCTGAAGATTTTAAGTTTCGTTTGACATTACATAGACATTCCCTTATCCCAGGACCCTTCTCAGTTGCCAGTCTTCAATCCAGCCCCAATGTTGGGAACCAGAGTCACATCTTCAGTCATGAATGTAGGCTAGTTTGCATATTGGGTAGCATGCAAGATGGGTTCTTTGAAATCTGATAACCACACAGAAGCACAACATATAGAAATAGTAAATTTATTCTTTAGCAGCATAACAGAACAGACTTACTGGCAAAACAAAAAACCTCACTTAGTCCTCAAACTGGGTGTGAACTAAACACAGACATTCTGGTTTGCAAGTTCCACACAATTACTCTAGTTTGGTCTTCTTGAGCTCCAGCCAAATGTCCAGTGCAGCCTCCCAGGCCCCTTCTCCAAGGCAGCCTCAGCTAGTCACAGACTCCCAATTCCAGGATATGTAGAGGACATATATTTATTCACTTGTAGAGTGAAGCAGACTAGCCTCTCCCAGGTGAACAGACTGATGATCTTAATCAATCACTGCAAACTCTATGCTGGGGATCATTAGAAAAGGAATTGATAATAAAACTGCAAAGATTGTCATGCCCTTATATAAAGCAGTGGTGCGACCGCACTTGGTGGAATTACTAATGTCCAGGATTTCTGAGTAGCCGCATCTCAAAAAAAAGGATATGTGAGGGAGATAGAAAAGGAAGGAAGGTGCAGAGAAGGGCAACAAGGATGATTGAGGGACTGGAGCACCTTCCCTATGAGGAGAGGCTGCAGCGTTTGGGACTCTTTAGTTTGGAGAGGAGGCGGCTGAGGGGGGATATGATTGAAGTCTACAAAATTATGCATGGGGTAGAAAATGTTGACAGAGAGACATTTTTCTCTCTTTCTCACAATACTAGAACCAGGGGGCATTCATTGAAAATGCTGGGGGGAAGAATTGGGACTAATAAAAGGAAACACTTCTTCATGCAACGTGTGATTGGTGTTTGGAATATGCTGCCACAGGCGGTGGTGATGGCCACTCACCTGGATAGCTTTAAAAGGGGCTTGGACAGATTTATGGAGGAGAAGTCGATTTATGGCTACCAATCTTGATCCTCTTTGATCTGAGATTGAAAATGCCTTAACAGACCAGGTGATCGGGAGGCAACAGCAGCCCATGAGAAGAGGCCATTAACACGTTTCATCCATGCCACCACATGTGAGCTCCCCAAAGAGGGCACCCTGGTGAAAGGTGGGCCACTGCGAGTAGCAGAGAGCTGGACTAGATGGACTTTGGTCTGATCCAGCTGGCTTGTTCTTATGTTCTTATGTTCTTATGTTCTTAATACCACTGACACAATTCAAAGAGTCTCCCAATGAGCAGCTATCTAATTGTTTTGTGGCACCAACTAAGGGTGAAAACCCAGGCTGGTAGATTTCACACCTGTGCTCTATCCACTTGGATATGCAAGGCCATTGGTCCCCTTTGTTAATCACAATACTGGAAACTTCTTGCAGCTGTGAACCATTTTCTTTCACATTCATGTTTTATAAAACATCTTAACAAAGCAATTCTTAAAGGAGAACAGGCAAACCACAAAGGTTTTTTTAGTTAAAGAGAAACTTTGTGACAGATATTACTTCTATGCTCCCTCCCTCCTGACCAATGCTTTAACTGCAGTTTTTATGTCTTTGTATGTCTTTATGTCTTTAACTCTTTTCTTAATTTGTTTTAGATGTGGGCTAGGTGGTGGTCTTAATGGTTTTAAATATGCTTTTATCATGTATGTTTTTAATTGTTAGTTGATTTGTTGGCGTTTGTGAGGGCAAAAAGGTGGAACATAAATTTTGTAAATAAATAATTGCCTGATATTTCAGTTCCACTGGGGTATCTACCAGAGAATATGGTAAGGATCAAATGGGACACTTTTACAAAGGAAAACACTGTTACTAATTGATCAGTCTTTAGCTGAATCATGTTAAAGTGTCTCCAAGTGTGCTCTGCTAAGCACAGATGTGGCACTTTCACCACCGTGAGCACTGTTAGTGATTGATAGGTTTTCTGGTAGGTTTCCCAGAGATTACTGCATTGGAGGTGGTGTTAGTGATTTGCTGCTCCATAACCATAAACAGGGCAAGGGAAGATCAAGTGGTCTAATAACCAGTGGTGGGATTCAAAAATTTTAGTAACAGGTTCCGATGGTGGTGGCGGCATTCAAACAATGGTGTAGTGACAATATTAAGGGGCTGGAGCAAGAAGGGCATGTGAGAGCATTGTGACCAGGCATTCCAGGAAGTGCAAAGGAGCATTCCTGGGGCGGGGCTGTAACTAACTTGGGACGCCCAGGGCGCCGCTTGGAAACGCCCCAGGTGAATTTCCCCTTCACTCCGCCTCTAGATTCAAATAATGACTGTTTAAAGTATTAAAAAAGCAATATACCAAAAGGTAGTGTATTATTTCTTTTTAATATAATTATATTGATTGATTTTAAATAATAACATAAGGAGAGAAACCAAAAACTGTTTACAATTGTTAACATATTACAAGCATATCTAGTTGTCTATCTCTCTCAACCCCCGCAACTAAAACATCCTATATTGCCTCCCTCTTTCCCATGTTTCCCTCCCTCCCTACTTTCTACTTACTCTTCAGATTCCTGTAACTATTTTATCTATTCCACTTGAAAAAAAAACTAACAGAGGGAGAGATCCAAAATCCTTAATCTAAAAGAGTAGTTTAAACTCCTCTCTTTCCAATATAAATTCCAAGGGGAAAAAAGAAAATGAAAAATCTTTACCTATAATACTTCCCCAACCTTTATACCAATGAACAAAAAAAATAGAATTACTATATATTGTATTATTTCATACAGTTCATACACAAGTGGGGGTGCAGGGGGCCCTGGGGGTAATTTTGCATCCCTCACTTGATGAGATTTGTTGTACCCAGGGACAGAGATTATCCCCTTGTCCCTAGTGGAGTTAATCATTAATAACCGGTTCTCCAAACTGAGAAAATTTATCAACCGGTTCAACTGAATACGTGCGAATAGGCTGCATCCCACCTCTGCTAATAACTACTAATTACTTCCAATTTATGGGGAGTTACTAAGAATCCTAAGTGCTGATCTATGCAGTCTTTGATCTGCAACCAAGACTGCATGTTCAGTACAGTAATGGATTGCTATTGAAGTTTTGGGCACAACATGTTTAATTCTGGTGGATGCATGACAAGTCAACAGATGAACATGATACTATCCATTGCATTGGTAGTGATCTTTACAGCTATGGGTTCAGAGTTGTCAAGAGAAACTTTGTGACTTGAGTTAGACAGTTCAGAGTGTTAATAGGTGGTAACTAGAACCTTCACAGTTACATTAAGTGAGCTACTTATACTTTGTCTTTTTTACAGGTGCAGCTTTTCTTCAAACCTCAATTATGGTCCTGGTCCTGGGTCATTCAATTTTTTGGGTGAAGCAGTGAGCCAGCTGCAGTGAATACAGGACCCAGTTGGGCCTTCACCCCCTCACCAGAATCCAGTGGTACAGAATGCATAAGGGTTCTTTGGAGCTGGCTCGTGCCTTCTCTATAAGGCTTTAAGGAAATTATCCCTCTTTTCAAATAGCAGCTTTGCATATAATTGAGCTTTCAGATCAATCACACTTCAATATATCCTGAAGTTGTGTTTCATGCTTCAACATGGTTTAAAGCTTTTGCAGGTGCATGCATATTTTGAAATCCATTTAGTATTCTCATCCTGAGCCATTCCGTCATCTTTTAGTTAAACAGCTGAACCAGTTCCAGTGATGGCAAGACCCTGTTCGGCATTTACACTTTCATGAGTATCTAGTGGTGCAATAAGCACTGTATACAATGGAATCGATTCCTGCCTTTACCAAGTTATGGGCAGCCACCTCAAGGTTCTAGTGTGATGCTTGGGTGAAAGTAATATCTTGCACACTAAGGGTGTTACCCATAAAATTAAGGCTTTAGGGGCCTGAAAAAAATCAGAGAGATTCTACAAGCATGGAAATTCAGATAGAATGTCTGTCCCATATAATACCCATATAATAAGGCAAGACTGCTTCAAAGCAGTCTTTCAGACGTATAATAAGACAAGACTGCTTCAAAGCATACTGAGAAAAAGAGTTGAGAAGTAAAAAATGATGGAATTTTGAAATTAGACCTTCAAAACAGATGTTTGCATCCAATGAGAAATAACAAAGGAAATAAAAAAAATATGTGTATAATTTCCTTAAAAACTTGCCTCCATATTTTTAGAGGAGAAGGAGAAGATGAAAAAAAAAAGAAGAACAATTTTAATATCCTGTTTTTCTCAACCTTGAAGGAATCTCAAAATGGCTTATGATTGCCTTGCCTTCCTTTCCTTACAACATACACCTTGTAAGGTAGGTGATGTTGAGAGAGTTCAGAGAGAACTGTGACTAGCCCAAGGACACTAACCAGGCTGCAAGTGGAGGAGTGGGGAATCAAATCTGGTGAACCAGATTAGAGTTTGCCATTCTTAACCACTACAAACCCTTGTCCTCTATGCCATCCTAAACAGAACTATACCCTTCTAAGCCATGAATTTAGAATTTTCTGCTGGAAATGGCACAATAAATCACTGGAATCAGTTTAAATGCTCCAGAAAATCTCCAGTTCAAGTATTAACAATTCAATAATGGATATAGTTCTTCACTTATGTAGCCTAAGAATAGTTTCCACTGAACTCCACTTTTAGATAATAGAACATGTACACTGAATAAGACATTGTTTATCACATGCAATACTAAGAATCATAAATACACTATATCCAACCTTATCTGAATATGTTTGCTAAAAAAAGTTTATCTGGGAGTAAATCTAATTGATCTCAGTAGAAGTTGCTGAGTAAACATACATGATTGTACAGCATCTCACGCTTAATTCAATGTGACTTATTACCTGATCCATTTTTTACATGTTGGCTATTGCTTAAGGTGCTCTGTTTTCACAATGCTCAAAAACTAGTTCTTTTACATTTATTTTAATGTCAAAAGGTTGAATCCAACAAACCATGAGCACAAATTCCTTGTGGTTCATAGGATCCAACCCCCAATGTATACTGCAAACACACACAATGTTAGTTCAGAATGTCCTTATCCCTTGTTTCAGATCTAAGCATAGCATTTCTACTTCAGTACCCTTCAGTGACCTCTTTTATCTTTAAAGCAGTCTTGATGATAAATGTCAATAAACTTCATATGACTTCAACTGAAGCCTGCTATAAATTATAGAATATGTACTGTTTTCATTATCAAGGTATGTATTTACCCATGTATTCTTTAACTTTTTTTGTTTAAAATCTGAATGCAGACTTCTTCCATTACTGTAATATTTTTAAAAAGTTTTAATGACTTGCCCAAACTGTACTGTTTTCCATATGTATTATGAAATACATTACAATTTTAGATGATACTTTGCCAACCCTGTTAACCAAATCACACATTACCTTACCCATATCTATTTCTATATACACACATAGACATATAGTAACTTAGATGGTGTATAAATTGGGTTCATGCAACCAGAGAGAGACGAATTCATTATGATTTAACTTCAAATCATGCATGCCACTAACAATGGCCGTTTCCGCAAGGCCCATAAACGACGGCCTGGGGGCGGTAAAAACGCCGCCCCCAGGCCGCCGTTCTCACAGGCGCCGCTGCTGCAATGCAGCAGCGGCGACCAACTCCTTCCCTTCCCCAGAGGCGGCATCAGGGCCGCCCTAAACAGCTGACTAACTTCCTTTAAAGAGGTTGTTTGTTGGGGAGGAAGGCGTCTTCCTGGCAGCGGTCGCGAACCTGCACCGCCGGAAGGCGGCTGTCTCCCTCCTCCGATCCGACTCACGATGTCCCCATCGCCAGCCTGCTGGCGTCGCCATGCCCCGCCCACGCTGTCCTCCGACCTCCAGGGGTCGGAGGCGCAGCGTCGAGCGAGGACTTAGATGGCCAGCGAAGGCGGCGACGGCAGTTTTATCGTGAGTTAGACCGGAGAAGTCGGAGAGAAGGTGGCTCCGTCGCGGAGCCCGCTCTCTCTTCGCGGCGGCCTCTGCTTGGCGCTGCTTTCGCTGCAAACAGCTTTCGCGTCGCGAGCAGGCTATACGCCCAGCCAGAACTCTTGCGTGATGAGGCGCGAGGTGGCCGATCGCGGAAGCTTGGCCAATGTTGGAAGAAGAATCCTTAGTGAATGGGAAATATACAAAGTCTCAAAGGTTTATTGCAATTGCTAAATCTCCATCTGGAAGCTTATACTTAGACTTAGTTTTGCCTGTACAACTGGGCACATTGAGCAACAGGCATTCTCCAATGATTTTGGTTGGCTGCAGTGAGTTCAACTTCATTTCATCAGATGTGAGCCTTGTTTGAAGGTCTTTTTTGAAGGTCTGGTGCCATGTGTTCCATGGCCTACCTCGCTTTCACTTTCCTCCTGAGGTACACATCACATTGCGGTCTTGGGGTGACAATGACCTGGTAGGTGTAGGATGTGCCCAGCAAGACACAAGGTTTCACAGCAGGTTGTTTCATCCAGTAAAACTATTCCCGACAGTCATACCTTTACTGTACCCACACAGAGATCAAAGGGTATTCAAGAGCTTGCAAACCAATTTTACTCACATAATTAAGACACAGATGAACATTATTAAACATAAATTTTATTCAACAAGACAAGAAAATAGAAAGTAAAAAAAGTTCCATGAATGTTAATGGACTTGTGTCCCTTCTGCACATGCAGAATAATGCACTTTCAATCCACTTTCAATGTACTTTGAAGCTGGATTTTACTGTGCGGAATAGCAAAATCCACTTCAGAAACAAACCATCTTGGCTTGCATGTAGTTCTGTTTGAATAGCATGGGTTTGCTCTCCAATGGTCATCAGCTTCCCATACACTGTCTAATCACCTGTGCACAGTTGGAGGAGAAAATTCTCAAAGCCAGTTTGTGAGGACTAAATATATATATTGTGAGGACTAAATATATATATTTAGGACTATAAATATAAATATATGTATATAAATGTCATTGCTCTTGCCAGACTCTGGCATGCATGGCCAGGAAGAGCCCATTCAAGTCTACCAATGACTGGAGAATCATCCTATTGATAGGACTCCCTAGGCATTGTTTTTTCCCCTCCTATCTGGACGCATGGAAGCAGAGGTCCATGTTACTCAGACTTTAAGAAGGTGCATCTTTAAGATTGCGACAGAAGTCTGTTGTCAGGCAGTCTCAGGGAAGAGGGCAGGACAATCAGCAATGGATTCATGTAACACCTGAACTAACCAACTGCATCTTAGACATTAAAAAATTCCCCATCTGCCCCTCCTCCTTCTGAACGGTTGTGGCTCCAAATAAAATTGCTCCCTTGCATTGCTGCTTTTAAGAACTCTTTTTAATGAATTTCATAAAAATAAGCAAAAACATCATCAAATACATAATGCATGTAAATGTGTTTGACAATACATTTCCAAAGGTCATTTGCTAAGATAATTAATTAGGCAAATTCTTGTTTATGACCATTGGAAATGTTACTGGACATGGTGTATTTTGTTTATATAATACAATTATTATGAAGTTTTTAAAATTGCCTTTTTCCACCTCTGTCAAGCCCGGCGGCTGGCCCCCTACCTCTCCCAGGCCGATCTGGCCATGGTGATCCATGCAACGGTCACCTCCAGGCTGGATTATTGTAATTCGCTCTACGCGGGCCTTCCCTTACGGCTGATCTGGAAACTGAAGCTGGTCCAAAATGCGGCGGTTTGTCTTCTCACGGGGGTCCCAGTGAGAGATCATATTACCCCCGTGTTATGCCGCCTGCACTGGCTCCCAGTGGAATTCTGGATTGTCTTCAAGGTGTTGGTTCTGACCTTTAAGGCCCTTCGCAGCCTGGGGCCCTCATACCTACGGGACCGTCTCACCCCATATATCCCGGGTCGTACCCTCCGCTCAGTGGAGGCAAACTTGCCGGTGATCCCCTGCCCCTCTATGATGTGGCTGGCCTCCACACGGGCCAGGGCGTTTACTGCCCTGGCCCCTGCCTGGTGGAATGCTCTTCCTCCAGCAGTTAGGGCCCTGCGGGACCTTGGGGAGTTCCGCAGGGCCTGTAAAACTGAGCTGTTCCACCGGGCTTTTGGGGGGACCGGCCGCTGATTCCGCCCCTCTTATTGCCCTGTTTACTGGCTGACCATCTGCCATCCCCCTCCCAGAATTTGTCCACTCCCAGGTTTTGATCACTGGGGTGTGATGCCAGACGCCCCTTATTAATTATTAACTATTTATTGTGGAATGCTGCTGCTATAGTTTTAAGATTTGTATTTTAACTGGGGTTATTTGATTTGTTTTATTATGGTTGTTCTTGTTTTGTTGTACACCGCCCTGAGCCCTTCGGGGGTAGGGCGGTTTATCAAATCGAATAAACAACAACAACAACAACAACAACAACAAAGAGATCTTCAAACATTGATCATTCGTATTGACAGAACACAGATCCTTCTACATTACAGATGTTTTCCATCATGTCTGATTCAACCTTGATTAAATCCCAGAGATAGAAAGCACATTTGCATGTCCTCCCTAAAAGCATATTAGGGGTATATGTATAGATTTTGTGTGTAGCCCCCTAAGTCTTAGGAAGCCGCTTTCCAGGGTCTCTGAGGTCTTCTCTGTCCATTAATTTCTTCCTTATTGTGTGTGAATAAAAGAAGTAGGAAATTTTCAGGATATATGGATTATTCACACCAAGGGATCATTTGGATACTCACATATTTGCCATTGAGAAAACCATGTTGCTAAGTAGTGTCAATAGTCTCTGTATCTCTCTTTTTGCATGTGTAAATACTATCTATATTAGATTTTTTAAAAAAATCTAACACTTAAGCATGATAGGAGCACATGTATCTGATCCCTTGTTGATCTAAGGCAATATTTTAAAATAAATGTCCCGCAAGAAATGTGTGGGATAGAGGTATTCTTTATTTCATTTCTTTATTTCAAAAGAAAACTGACAATTTCTATTTCCTATAGCAATATGAGCTGGCAAGGTTACTGAACAAAATTGGAGGATAGAATTAATATGCTATAAGTAAAGGACTTTCAATCTATATGTGTCAAGGACACAGTTTAATTTGTTGTGCATTGTGAAGTGAAGCATTCCTAATGCTCACAAACTCAGACAGAGGAATAATTTCTGATGTCACTTTGCTGTGAAGACAGTATTTGCCTAGCACAATAGTGAAATTGCAGTGGTTCCATCACCAGGAAAGGGAGGGAAGGAAATGGTTGACCAGTTACTGAGTGTCCATGCCAACTTCTATTACAGTTTTTATGTATAACAGGAGCACTCAATTCCTTTTTAAATGAACACTTGAAAGGAAGTCTACATACATTTAATGGACAGCACCAATTCAAAAGCCATTTAACAAATAGCCTGTTTCCATCTTTCATGTCCTAAAATATTCTTGATTATTTATTGTACACCACAGGAAAAGACACTTTATCACAGGAGGTTTATTTATCATGACCTCATTGAAGCACTTGTTGTAGTAGCTGTTCTCTAGTGTGCTATAATAGTCAAATACCAAACCATTACTGAAATGAGATGTAGAAAAAACAGTAGATCACTGTGATAACCCATATTCAACTTGACACAAACAATGCATTAAGAGTATTGCCTTTATTTCAAACACTCTTATTCTTCTCTGTAATCTGAGGTCATGTACCATTTCACCAAGGAGTGCAAGAACACATTATTTTGTTGCCTTTTTATTAAATGGGGGGGGGGTTCCATATAGATGTATCAGGATCCTTTATGTGAGTGTGAATTCACTCAGATTTTACGATGATGCTGATGATTGTACAGATGTATTTTTAATCATTTTTTAATCTTAATGGCTTTAAAACACAGAGGCTTGGTATATGCACCTGCCAAATAGAAGAATAATTTAATTGAATAATTGCTACAATATATTTTTGAGAGTTTGGATGGCTTGATCACAGAGTATACAAGATCAGGGATGAACAAAAGAATTTTGACATTCTTATTGATGGCGGACAATGAGCAAGATGCCTGCAGGCGGAGCGGTAACAAGAGTAAGGCAAGTGAGACACTTGTTTTGTGTACACAAAGGTGAGGAAAACAGAAAACTTGATAAGATGTACACATACTACCCCAAGCGACCATGACATTGGGAAAAGTGCAGGGGTTGGTTCATTACATCCATTACAGCAAAAAGGGCAGTGCCCATCAAAGCTGAGCTCCTTGCTGCTTACCTCCTTTACTGCAAAAGTAAAGAAAAACAAAATCCTTACTGGACATAGCTGTGCAAAAATAGAATTTGAGGAATTTAGAAAAAAAAGGGAGAACATAACAAAGTTTTCTAAAATTATCAAGTGATAGAGAGACTGGACTTTTTCTCCCACTCCCTAAATGTGAGAACTTGAAGGAATTAAATGCAATTGATCATCAGAAGATTTAGACAGGACAAAAGGAAATACTTCTTTACACAAAGAGTGACTAAAACAAAGAATTCACTGCCAGAGGATGTAGTGATGGCCACAGACATAGATGGATTTAAATGGAGGTGAGACAGATGGAAAGAGGATAGGTCAATTGGTGGCAGGTGGCAACATATGCTCCTGTTGTTGATCCTCCAGGGTAACAGACAATGGTCCATTCCATATAGCACAAAAAAAGACATAAGAACATAAGAAAGAGCCTGCTGGATCAGACCAGAGCCCATCTAGTCCAGCACTCTGCTATTCACAGTGGCCCACCAGATGCCTTTGGGAGCTCACATGCAGGATATGAAAGCAATGGCCTTCTGCTGCTGCTGCTCTGGAGCCCCTGGTCAGCTAAGGAATTTGCAATCTCAGATCAAGGTGGATCAAGATTTGTAGCCATAGATCGTCTTTTCCATAAACCTGTCCAAGCCCCCCCTTTTTAATAAATGCTTTTTATTAGTTTTAATAAATTATACTGTAGTTACACAGTCATTATGTCAATACAGCATACATTCAATATACATTAGACTAGTGTTCACTAACATTCTAAAATAATCTAATTCAATTAATCTATTATAATTCAGTATGCTTAATTTATCCAATAAAATTTCCCCTTTCAAAACAGCATATCTTAAACACATATAAGCTTCCCCATCCAGGCTTGGTGAACTTTGCTTCTGGGGGTGGGGGAAAGGTGGGTCAAGAGAGTTCTGAGACAACTCAGCCAGAAGGCCTCATGTGTAGGAACAAGGAAACAAATAAGCTTTTTGGGGCCCCAAAAAATTGAACCCTCAGAAGCAAAGTTCACCAAGCCTTGATGCTATTACCAGGAGGGCATCTTGGAGCCACCTTGACATTCTGGTTACCTCTTTCTTGAAAAATGTGCAGCCTGCTTACACACTCAGAAATTTCCTGTTGGCTACAATGGAGCCAAGGCATTGCAGAACAGAGAATCTGGGGTGCCTATCAGGGGCGCATTGGTAAAGCTAGCAGCACCAAAATTTCAGGGTATCCTCCAGAGACTATTTTGATGATACCACCTGAGTTTGTGAAGTTTGGTTCGGGGGCGGGGGGCAAAGTTATGGACCTTCAAAGGGATAGCCCCAACTCCTGTTAGCTCCTATTGGAAACAATGGGGAATGGGGGGACCCACTTTGGAGGTCCATAACTTTGCTCCCCCTGAACCAAACTTCATCAATTTGGGTGACATCATCAGGACAGTATCTTGATGAGCCCCTGAAATTTTGGTGCCACTAGCTTTAAAAATGGGCCCCCTGCAGGCCAAAAGACAAAATCACAAAAAAAATCCGATGGACTCAAATATATTCTGATCTCTGAATACATTCGAGCACACTGAATCTGGTATTTGGGCTAATTTGGGCATACAGATACTTTTATGCCTGAATAAGTCAGAATCTGAATTTTACTGAATATTTAAGGTGTTGACTAAACTTAAGCATCACAGCAAGACCCATGTAGGTCTATGGTGGTAAAATTCTGATCCTTTTTTCACATGTTTGGATGCTGTGATATCATGTGACTTTAATCCATTTTAGACATTGGGGTATTTGAGAGGCGGTTCTACCTGTAGTGTGGTATTGTTCATGATACAGGCACCAAACTTGCAGGGTCACTTTGAGATACTCTCCTGGGAAGACCATCCAAGTCTGGTGAAGTTTGGCCAGGGGGGTCCAATTCCATGGACTTCCAAAAGGGTTCCCACATCTCCCAGTGTTTCTTATTGTTTCTAATGGAAGATGGTGGCACCTTCTTTGGCACTGAATTGAATTGAACTTCCTGAACTCAACTTCACCCAACTAGGGTGCTTTTTTCAGCAGAGTCTTCCAAAGCCACCTCGTAAATTTGGTGCCTCTATCTTGAAAATTACCCCCCACCCCTCCTTACAGGTAGAAACCTGAAACATTCCCCACAGGCTAATATTGAGCCAAATATTTTCAGGTTTTCAGGAAAATCTGGATACAGTTGGATTTACTCAAGGTAAGTCCAAGTTAGCTGGCATGGTGGTGTAGTTCACAAGTTACTCTTTGGGGACCTGCTGCTTGTTCTCAAGATTCTTCTAGTCTCTAATCTATATCATTCTTGTTTTTCATCTTTCATTGTCATCCTGTTCTTCTTCTTATAATCTCAGGGCACATACCAGCCCAGCCCAGCCCAGCCATGCCAGGCTGCTCATTCAGCCAGCGGAGGCTCCACCATCTGGAGCATCTGGTGGGGCTGCCGCAGGCCGCCCCTTGTCCTGGTCAGGCCCCACCAGACTGCTTGTTCATCTGGTGGAGCCTCTGCTGGCTGAATGAGCAGCCTGGCAGGTCCACTGCAGGACACCAATCAGCCAGGCCTCAGCAGGCTGCTCATTCTGGCTGCTCATTCTGGTGGGATCATGTTTATACAGAGGCTTCACCAGATGAATGAGCAGTCTGGGCACCCCTCGGCCCTGCCCTGGTATTGTTCTGGTATTTTATTGGCACCTGGAGCTGGTTTTGCCCCGTGTGCCATTTTCCTTCCCTACGCATCTGAGGATTCCCTTCTGTATTTCAGTTGTAGAGATTTGTGTATATTCTGAGTAGACCTGCTTAAAATTGCTGTTTTAGATCTCTTAGTTGCATGATTTGTTAGCATTTGGGCAATCTATCCTGGCTCCAAGCATGATTTGTTAGCATTTGGGCAATCTACCCTGGTTCCAAACAATCAAATCGTTTACTTTTTTTTTTGCCCTGCACCAAACTTGGGTAGGGAAACATTACCCATAAATTACATCCCAACAGTATGCAGTGCAAAAGTTTAAGTGTTGGTGTGCAGCACTAAGGGACTAATTCTCACCAGCCCTCTGGGACTGTACAGTCATTAATGACCTGTTTGGGTGTTTCCCACCATGAATGCCTCAAGGTGCTTTCCAATCTTATTAAGGGCCATTGTGGTGTTGGAGCCAGCATGGTAGTTAAGAGTGGTGGACTCTAATTTGGTGAACCAGGTTTGTTTCCCCACACCTACATTTGAAGTCTGCTGGGTGAGCTTTGGCTAGTCACAGATCCTCAGAACTCTCTCAGAACTCAGCCACACCTATCTGACAAGGTATCTGTTGTGGGGAAAGAAAGGGAAATAATTTGTAAGTCACTTTGAAACTCAGAACACCCACTTTGAAACTATTTAAAGGTAGAGAAAAGTAGAGTATAAAAACCAGCTCTTCTTCTTCTGGAATAGTTTTTGTCTATCTAAACTCATTTAATCAGATTAGAGTTCACAGGTCTTTACCACTATACCACACTGTTGCTTACAATTTCTGATTAAATGGCAATATGAAAATGTTAATTAATTAATTAATTTAAACATGTATATATATATATATATATATATATATATATATATATATAATATTGAACACCCCCTTGTCCTGGTCCTCCCTACATTTAAATTCCTCCCTACTGCTTTTAAATTCCTCCCTACTCCCAGATTACTGAATTGAATACAATAGTTCCCTTCCACTAAATGAGGAATATTTCACTGGCAGATTATTTAGCAAAGTTTGGTATATTAGACTCACAGGTTCTTTTTTAACATACTGTCATATCAGTATGTTTTACCCAGCTTTTTTTTTGGCTGAAAATTTTTAGCTCTTTGAATAAAAACTGGAGGCATTAAAACTAAAATATCTCCATCATACTCTACATATGTATTATTACATTGTACTTTACATATTACACTGTATATTACAAGAACCCCTAGTTTGTCAAAGTTTGGGTCAGGAGCTCCAATTTTATGGACCTCCATTCCTTCTCCATTGGAAACAATGGAGAATGGATTGGGGCACCTAATCTTTACCAAACTTGGATTCCTCAAAGGAGAGTCACCAGCAGCTGTGTTGTAAATTTGGTGTCTGTACATTAACCCCCATCCCCAAGCCTTCCAAAGATTCCACATTAACTGAAAGTACCTGAAATGTTTTGGATATTATTCACCCCCACACCAAAAAAAAAAGCCAGAAAAAACACCATATCAGAATTAGGATTCAGGGTTTGTTTGTTTTCTTGGCAAACCTTCCCCTTTCTTAATGAAAAGCACCAGTGCCTGGGTGTTGTGCTGCTATGCAGCTTCCTAGCACTGGCAAAAGTGCCTCTACTCTGGCATAAATGATCCTCACATTGGTGCAAGTGGTATGTATGCCAGCACCAAGGTTGCACAACCTCCTGCGTGTTGTCTTCCCTCCAGGATTGCACTTTTTGAATTAGCATCCACTATATGGGGTAATATTAAGGCTTTATTTGTGCCTGGTTTGATTTTGATTTGCTGATCTCACTATATATGTATTGAATAATTCTCCATGTTGAGATATTCTTAATAATGTCTACATGACTACTCCAATGTATTTGTGTTGAAGACTGTACACAATATGTCTTAGTTATATGGCATGAAGTTATATTGAATAGAAGTTATTGAATAAAAGTAAAAGTTCAGAGTAGAAAATTCTGCCTGCTTAAAGTTAAAACAGAAATGGATAACAATAATAATAAACTTAATGATCCAAGAATAAAACAAATTAATGGCCCCATCTAAACTATGCTGCAATAAATGTCCCTTCTCATTGCTTATTCCCTTTCTAATAAAGAAAACCCATTAAACAAACAGATTACAACTGGGAAAAACCAATAAAAGCCCAATTGGTTCTTTCTAGTTTCTCTCAAAAGAATGAAACCACACTTTTGATTAAGCACAGGGACTGAAAGTTAAAAACTCTGCATTGTTATGAGTATATATCTGAGTACAATAAACCTATTCATTCTTATGAGATACTTTGGCTGTCTTATTAATCAATACCAAACAACTTTCTCAATATTTTACCTAGTTCTGCAGAATAGATTCATGACATCTTATAGAGCTCCATGCAAAAAGCCATTTGCAAAAAGCTATTTGCTATTTTAACAAAGCTTACATAATCCAAATACATCAGAACTTTCCTTCCTATTATTTATCACTACTTATCACCCAACAGATGCTAAGCTGCTTTTTATGAAACGCTCTATGGCTAAGTCTTGGCAGTTACTCTTTCTTTCTTTGTTGTCAGCCAAATAATGTTGGTCAATTTTGCATAGGCGAGAAATAAGAATTATTAAACATGTTGCAGTAATCAAATACTAAAAATAGCAACATTCAATCTGTCCAGTACTGACTTTTTGCTTTGTTTTTAGCTCCGTTCAGAAAAAAAACCAGATGAGGAAGCACTCAGACTTTAAAATTAAATTAAAACACTGGTCTAATAGAAAATACAATAGTAGAATCTATATATATAAAAATCTAACAGTTCGTTTTTCTCCTGACAAGTGAACTCCCAAACTACTGGACCGATTGCTTTGAAATTTTCACACAACGTCGCACTCACGTGCGACCAGGTTTGCATACTGTTTCCACACATCCTGTTGTGTACATGTCACAACTGTGGCCGTTTTTGTGAATCTGCCACAACTGTGACAGTTGGAACCACAGTTCTGTTCCTCAACAGCGCCATCTGCTGGCTGTCAAAGCAACACCCTCTGATATAAGGGAAACAAACATGCCTTCTATTCCAGACTATTCCAGACTATTCCAGCCTTTCTCAAAGCAAAAAGGACTTTCAAATCCGCACAGGCTAACCGTATATATGACCGCCTGGAATGTGCATTAGTACATGAGAGAATTCACACCACCCGCAAAGAACTTGCAGCCATAGACAAGGTGTTACTACTTCTCCACATCCACATCAGTCAAAAAATGAGAAGCCAGGACTGGGACAAAATTGACAACCTCACCTACAGAAAAATGGAGAAAGACATTGCCAGCCACACAAACAGCAGAGGAATTAAGAGGACAAACAGCAAGAATATTGCGAAAAGCAAAACTTCCCCCCACTAATAATACATGAAAGAAAAGAAATGCTATTAAGAATCTCAGCTCAGATCCAGAAATCATCATCCTTCCAGCAGACAAGGGAAATGCAACAGTAATCATGAAGACTGAACAATATAAAGAAAAAATCAGAGAACTCCTGGATCCCACAACATACAAAAAACTGAAACAAGACCCAACCAAGAAACTCACTCGCCAAACCATCACATTGATTAAGAGCTCCTCCATTCAACCAGACACATGCCAACGACTCTGCAAGTCAGAAGCGCTTCCACCCCGGTTATATGGACTCCCCCAAATCCACAAGGAATCCATCCCACTCAGACCTATTGTGAGCGCGATTGGTTACCCCACGTATGAACTGGCAAAATTCTTGACTTCACAGTTACAAAGCCACATTGGACACACATTATGTTAAAGACTCAGCCCACTTCATCGAAAAAATTAGCTATCTCCATCTCAACCCTAGCGACAGACTTATCAGCTTTAATGTTGTCTCACTGTTCACCAAAGTTCCAGTGAAAGACACACTTGCACTCATCAGCCAAATGTTTCCAGATGACATCACTGCTTTATTTCAACACTGCCTAACAACCAGCTACTTCCAAGGGGACAATGATTATTATGAGCAGACCGATGGGGTGGCCATGGGAAGCCCCCTCAGCCCAGTGATAGCCAATTTTTACATGGAACATTTTGAGAAAGAAACCCTCAACACAGCACCCAGGAAATCTGCAACTTGGTTCCGATTTGTGGATGACACTTTTACAATCTGGAGCCATGGTGAGGAGGAACTGCTGAATTTTCTGAACCACCTTAACAGCATCCACCCAAATGTACAATTTACCATAGAAACTGAAAAAGAAGGGAAACTGCCTTTTTTAGATGTCTTGGTCTTTCGCAGACCCAACCACCAACTGGGCCACACAGTATATAGAAAACCGACACACAGAGACTGGTATCTACATAAAAACTCCAACCATCATCCACAACAGAAACAGGGCATAATCAAAACTCTGACAGATTGTGCAAAACGAATCTGTGAACCTCATCTCCTCCCTGATGAAATCAACCATCTATACTGGGCTCTGCAGGCTAATGGCTACTCCACAACAGAAATCAGAAGAGCTTTAAGACCAAGAGAAACCAAGAGGACTAAGGAGAAACAGTCTACCGCAGGAAAAATATTTCTACCATACATCAAGGGAATCACAGATCAAATAGGGAAACTGATGAAAAAGCATTACCTACAAAACCATTTTCAAACCCACTAGGAAAATACAGCAGATGCTACGCTCAGCAAAGGACAAGAGAGACCCCCTCACTTCTGCAGGAGTATATCGCATACCCTGTAGCTGTGGAAAGGTCTACATAGGAACCACAAAACACAGCATTCAGACCTGTATTAAGGAACACGAAAGACACCTCGTTGGCTTCTAATCCATCCTGAAAAAACCTGCAGTTGCAGAACATGTGTTAAGTAATTCTTAAATTCTGGACAATCCAGAAGCCTACTCTGTGTCAGGACTGCATTAGTGGGAAGCCATTGGAAATTCACAAACACCAGGACAATTTCAATAAGAAAGAAGAGACTTTGAAGATTGGGCAGGGCCTGGCTCCCAGTACTTAAAAAATGGACTGATAACCCCACCCGCAATACAATGCACTCAACCACACCTTTGCATAGCAAGTTCCACCTAAACAGTTAATGATTGGCTCCCCACCCTGGGACATGGACACAATATACCACACTAAACCATCCCCTTCTCACTTAGACCCAGTAAGAAACAAAGTTTTCTCGGCGATACACCTCTGAAGATGCCAGCCATGATGCAGGCGTAAACGCTAGGGAACAAAATCTACCAGACCACACAGCCAATATTAGCCTGGAAAACTCCTCCAGAACCAAGCATGCCTTCCCTTGAAAATTGCTGCCATCTGGAGTGAAAGGGATGGGGCCCGCAATCTGGACATGACTCCACCCAATTCCCTAGCTACGGAGGAAGGGGAAGGTGAGGGAGGGTCTGGGGATTTGTTGGACCAAACGCTCTTGACAAAACGTAGCTCATGCCTCCCAGTGTGTTTTTTAAGTTAGGTAATTCGCCTGCAAGGGCAGGGAGTGACAGGGACAGGGCCAGCCACCTAGACATAGCCCACCCACCCTAGCAGAGGAAGGGAAACGTTAAGGAGGGATGGGGCGGGGTGCCATGCAAGGGAATGGGAGAGAGGGAGGGGAGCGAGGGGCCCCTTGCCCCTCCCCTCCCTTGCAAGCATTGTGCAATGATACATGTTCGAACCGTTCGCTTCCCCTTTTCTTTCTTTTCCACCTCACCAGACTGAGCCACAGCAACGCGTGGCAGGGCCCGCTAGTCATATTACAAAATACAAAGTGAAGATTTTATAAAACTACAAAGTCAAAAGTGTAAGACTGAATAAACTCAATTTAGCAGAATGGATATCCCATAGTTTTGCTTCTTCACAGAAAGAAAAGATAAAAGAACTGAAAGGCAGATTTCTGTTTCAACTCACCTATGAACAGAGGTCTGGACTTGACACGACACCATTAGTATTGACTGAGTCTGTACTAGGGAACTGAATTTAGAGACATTCATGTACTTTAAGGAAGATCAGATCAGCACTTCTTAATATTAAATAAATTACTTCAACATTCATTTAAATGGAGTTAGTTATGCAAATGTATTTTTGATAAATATACTAACACTTTGCTTCAGAATCTCTAATAATAGATATGTGACAAAGAAGTTGAAGGACAATGTACTAACAGGCTGAATCCAGTGATTAACATGCCACACACTATGCTATACATCTCAGAACTGGTAGTTTTTGTCTTAGTTGATTCTTAATCTTGGATACTGTTCATATTCACATGTCCCTATAGAATAAGCTATTTCTTATGATTAGGAGAAAATAGCTAAGTTAATGATAGTAATAAAAGTTTCTGCAGGGAAACACTGCCATATGGCAGGAAAGGAATGGAGAGAAGGACATTGCAATTTTAGAAGCCTTTAAATTAAGAGTCCTATGATTTATGTAAGATTACAACAGAATCCTGTGATAGGTAGAAAACTGACTGCAATTATTCATAAAAACTACTTCCAAACAACAAAAAGTAATAGTTGTGTCCTTTTTCTTAATACTTAACTGGTCCAGAGATTTTTTTTTCTCTGTTCAATTGCTGGTGTCTCTGTTTGGCATACTGTTTAATTAAATTAATCTATTGATCCTTTATCTAATTAATTCTCTGCTTGACTAATTAGTTGCTTAACTAATTATCTGATTGATATACTCTTACTGCCTGCTTAGTTGCTTAACAGGGTCTATGCTTACATTTTTAATTAGTTACTTCATAGGTCGATAGATTTTTAAAAATTGTTTTGTTGATCAGTTACTGAACTGGTTTCTACACATTTAATTGGTTGGGGTTTTTTGTCCCAGCTTGTTCCATTATCATTACCCAGTCCTTTTGTTCATTACACAAGACATGTTCTGGCACATTCATTATTTATATTTTACCCTTTCATTTTTGTTAAATTATTTGTCAATACTTATAACCTTCACGTTGATTAAATCCAAATAAATATTACAAATTTAAACAAAATTATTTTAGACAGATGTACACAATTAAGATTTGGAAAATTTTATATAACCAAAATCTAGGTATGGAACTCTAAACAGACAAAGTAGAAATATAGAAATAGCAGTGATCAGTGTGCTGAAGTTGAAAACACTGAATTGATTTCATTCTTGAGTAGTGATTCAAAGGACTGGCAGCACATGGAGCAGTGAAGTGCTGGGGGGCTGTCTAAATCAACCCATGGCTCTAACCAACTCCCCCCTCCCCAGCCACAACTATATGGTAGTCCCTTTCTTGCAGCCCTTGCCAGAGATTCCAATGATCCATCTATTGCCCATGCTGTAGGTTTGGGCAGCACAACAACAATGCAGGCAGTATCATGTCAGGTGCGACCATGAGAACATCATTAATGTGTAGCTTCCTGATGGCACCTGCTTGGAGCAGATCTGCCTGGACAGGGTGGCAATCCAAGCCTCTGCTATGGATTTATTCTAGGTAGGTTTTTTGTTTTTGTTTTTTGTTGAGCTATGGCAAGAGCCCCAATCTTCAGCAAGTCACTTCCTGGACAGATTCTCAAATGTCATGCTGTTGTACAGAGTGGTGGAGCTGGCCCCTGTTCTGTGCAAGGCATTATGCATTTGTGCACTTCCTGAAAACTGTGGACAGCACCCACATCATACCTTTGGACAATCAATCCCATTTTTACAGTCTGAACATTCAGCATATTGCTACCATCACGGCACCTTCCTGGGCCTTGTGGACAGTTCCCAGGCAGTGTACATGATATACAGATGTACAGAAAAAAAGTTATCATCATATGAAAAGAAGCTGAAAGCACTGAGTCAATTTTACCATCCATCGAAGCTGATCAAGTTGTACGTATACTGCATGGAAATATTCTTAATTGTTTATTGAAAGATCAATATTTATCTTCAAGATGAAGATAAAAAGGTCAGATCTGAAGGTGTATATTAAGGTAGATGGGGTACCCATGATCACTCATAAAGTAGGGCCTTTCCCATTTTTCCATTGGCATAGGCATTCTTTATTTTTGCTGATCCCAGATATTATTGTTGTCAACTCTCCTCCTCTCCAACCAGAGGTGAACTGGGGGCAAATGATGCCCGAAGAAACCCCCCCCCTGAGGCTACCCCACCCAGGGGCGTAATGCCCATTGGGCAAAGTGGGCAGTTGCCCAGGGCGCCCCCTTGTGGCAGGCACCAAAAATGCAGGGTTCGTTTGTGGTTTTTTGGTATTTTAGTGGGTTTTCTGTTTTGGGCCTACAGTGGGTACAGTTTTTAGGCTAGCAGCACCAGAATTTCATGGATGTTTCGGGAAACTCTCCTGATGCTATCACACAGCTTTGGTGAGGTTTGGTTCAGGGAGTCCAAAGTTATGGACTCCCAAAGGGGGTGCCCTATCCCCCATTGTTTCCAATGGGAGCTAATAGGAGATGAGTGCTACAACTTTGAGGGTGATAACTTTGGACCCCCTGAACCAAACTTCACCATACATGGGAGGTATCATCAGGAGAGTGTCTTACTGATACCACCCAGGTTTTGTGAATTTTGGTCCAGGGGGTCCAAAGCTATGGACTCCCAAAGGGAGTGCCCCATCCCCCATTGTTTCCAATGGGAGCTAATAGAAGATGGGGCTACACCTTTGAGGGTCCATAACTTTGGACCCCCTGAACCAAACTTCACCAAACCTGGGTGGTATAATTAGGAGAGTCTCCTAAAGATACCCTGAAAGTTTGGTTCTTCTAGCTTAACCATTGCACCCCTGACAGAAGGCACCCCCCAAATTTCCCCAGATTTTCCTTTTAAAACCCCCACCCATTGGCATGGATTTAAAAGGGAAAATCTGAGGTCCCCAGTTTAAACATTAAAAGTGATGTTGTTTCAGGATGGGAGAGAATCAACCCCAAAATAGCATCACTTTCAATGTTGTTTAAACTGGGAACCCCAAATTCTCCCTTTAAGTTGGATTTAAAAGGAGAATTTGAGCTTCCTAGTTTAAACACCATTGAAAATGATGCTGTTTGGGGGTAGATTCCAGCATCACTTGTTTAAACTAGGGAGCTCCTTTTAAATCCACCCTAAAGGGAGAATCTGGGGTTCCCAGTTTAAATAACATTGAAAGTGGTACTGTTTCCCCCAATTGAGGGACTGGATACACCACTATAAAATGTAACTTTCAAACAAGCCAATAAAACGTTTTGAAAATGTTTTCAAAGAACTAACTGGATGGCTTTCAACTATTGCTTCGCCATTGATTTGTGAGTTGAGGCATGTTCTATAATGTGAACTTGCTTTGAAATGACCACCGTGCCAGAAATCATTGTTGAATAAGCGGGCTGGGAAGAACGGCTGCCCATGGGGGGCGCCAAGCTCCAGGCTGGGTAGCTATACCTTCATACTGGAGTGCAGAACAAAGGGGCAAGGGGGTGCACCCGCGTTACACCGGGCGCTGGGTTCGAGGGGCATCAAAGTCAGGTTTTGCCCAGGGCTCCAATTTGCCTAGTTATGCTACTGCCCCCACCACATGTGGAGCCATGCTTACTTGTGAGTAAATGTGGCTTGCTCACGAGTAAGCCCTGTTTACTCACGAGTTCGGCTCCAGCCCCTCTCCGCTGCCTAGAAGCCAGATTTCTAGGGAGGGAAGAGGGGCTGCCGGGCAGGCCCCCTCCTCTGCTTACAAGCCAGAGCCAAGGGAGACTCTCGCTCCAGGCTTGCAGCCAAGGAATGGGCATCCTGTCTCTCCTCTGAAGCCTACCAGCAGGGCATGAGGGAAACTCTCACCCCAGATTTTCAGGCAGGGAAGGGGCTGCCCAGCTCCCCTCCACTGCCTACAAGCCAGGCATGAGGGAAACTCTGGCACCAGGCTTAGAGGCAGGGAAGGGGCTGCCCACCTCCCTTCTGCTTTCTACAAGCCGGGCGCGAGGGAAACTCTTGAGCCAGGCTTGTAGGCAGGGAAGAGGGGCTGCCGATTTGGTCACATGGTGGGGCATCCAGTGCCCCCCCAACATGACCAAAAGGTGTGCTCCTGGGGACATGGGGTACCCCATGTCCCTAGGGCCATATGCCACTGTCTCCAACTCTTTTGAATCACTGCTGTTTTCAAGCTTACAACGCTAGTATTACCACCTCCTTCCAAAAACATTATCGCTTTCTCCCTTTCATTACTCTTGCTGCCACTTTTTCTGCCTCTCCTTGGATGCCAGGTTGGCTGTGTTAAAAGCTGAGATGTGTGCACAGATGCTACACTGATTCTTAACTAGTGGTTAAGCTTCCTTTTTTAACTTTTGTAAACATCTTCCTCTTCTGTACCTGGCCATGTTATGTGGCATGTTAAATTCCCAATCCTAGTGAAATTCTGTACTGGATTTATAATGTTAATACTAAATAAATTTCAATGATATCAAAGAAGATGCATGCTGTTGAATTAATACTACTCAGTATCTGTATGCAGGAATCCTGCATACCTTTACCAGGGTTACAGAATGATGATTGCTTATGAGGCATTTGTTTTAGAAAAGTGCAAAATAAGTGTTTCTTTCTAACCTGGGACTCTGTGTGGCTCATAAAATGTCATATAAAATTAACCATATTATAAAATAAGTTTATGTGAACAAGAGTTGAGAGGTATAATATGTAAATGAGTTGAGATGGAATGTATGGAATGCATGAGTAAGAGTAACATAAAGCATCATGTTGCCTTGGGAGTTTTGTCAAGTTAAATCCCTGTTCTTCTTGGCACTGTTTCAAACAGTATATTAACTGATGTTATTCAAGTTTTTTGCAACTTTGGCCCCTTCCACACAGCAAATGTAAAGTGGTTGCTGGCAGGATACATGAACCCATCCTCACCCTGGGCTGTTCGCATGGCTGGCTGTCACATGACTAGTCAGTGCATTGGTCAGGGCATGCATGTTTACACGGAGACACGTCTTTTTTTTACTTACCTCCCGCTAATGCGCAGCTATGCAGCAAGGCCTACATGAACCCCCAGAGACTTGCTGACACCTTATGTCCCCAGAAGTGCCTGTGTGGCTTTGCAGGTGGGAGCCGGGAGTTTAAAAAAAGATCAAAGCTCAGCCGCTTAACACGCCTCCTGCCCAGCTGTTTGCTCAACCATGTCTGCAAGGCATGTTAAAACAAAATTTTTTTGCATAAATCATGATTCTTGAAAAACCCAGGTTGGGGGGGAACCACAGAGCAGATTCGTGTTAGGAACGGGATCCATGTGAAGTTCCCCCCAACCTGCATTTTATTCCACCCTTAACCCATGTTTATTGGCCTGTGCAGGAGGGACCTTTGATGTATTGGTGAAGACTTTCACAGCCAGAATCAACTTCTTTATTGTTCTGTGACTATCTCTTCAAAGTCAAAAAGTGGCATTGCATGCTCATGAAAAGTGTTCTATTTATGATGATGATTGATGTTTTTATGATTGTTGATGGTTTATGCTGTTTTTATATTGTTGTTGTTCGCCACCCTGAACCCTGCAGGAGAGGGCGGGATATAAATTAAAAAATGAAATAAAATAAAAATGTATATGTGTACTTCTATATATGTACTAATTTTTCAGGTAAGCTTGAAAGTTAGCCTGATTATGGTTTCCCACCCAGTTTAGTTGTGCATGTGTGAAAGAGAAACTAGCTTCCTTTGGTGCACCCATATATCTAACTTGTACTTATTATGTTCTTCATTGAAAGTGCAGGTAATTTTGGATCCATTTTATCCTAACTATAATGATAATGATAATCTATTTCAAAAAGAGATACTTATAAATAGCTCCTGCATCTGAATTATTTCTAGAATATGCCATTCTGATTTGAGTTGTCAATGTCAGTGAACAGAAATCGTGTCCCAGGCTTCAGCAATGCTTCCTCCCTGCCGGCTGGCTGAGGCAGTCATGTGGCATGGAACTGGCATGGCAGCCTACAAAGGGCTGCTCTGGCAGTGATCGGCCTCTTTCCAGGCTGGCTTCAGAGAAGGCCCTCCCTTCCCTCCCTGGTAGTATGGTTATTGGGTTTTACTGTTATGCTTTGTTGCAGTTCACTGGGCGGTTTTGGGCATAAGAGCACATCCTATTTGGGAAGGCAGTAGCTTGCATGCCGGACCTTCCCACATCGGGGGCCTCCATATGAGGTCTGAAATGGTGATAGAGCTCGTAAGGGCAAACCTTGGGGCCACGCCGAGAGCTTGCTGCCCGGCAGGAAGGAGTGTCACAAATTGGGTTTGCGTCCATGTGGCATCTAGTAACTTCCTGTTCCAGTTCCCTTGGGAGATGTGCCGGACAGGGGTTCTGTCCGAAGGGCCTAAGGGGTCAGCTGGGGCTGCCCTATAACCAGGTTCAGCAGTTCGCTGCCTGGGGGCCAGGATGTGCTCTGTTATGCTCGCCCAGCTTCGAGGTTATTGTTATATGGTTAAATAAATTGGGCTGCGGCCGACTTCTTTTCCAACACCTATATGTTGTTGTTTCATTAATGAAACGAGTCTCCACACATCCGCATGCAACTACATACATGTTCTTTCTTTCTTTTTTTCTCTCTTTCTTTCTTGGATCATTTTACAGTATTACTGTATGTCCCGTTGGGTGTATGTGTATACTCACTAAATGTAACTTTTTTCTTTGCTATCATTATAGCAAAACTATGGTGCAAATACAAGTGAAATGTATTTCACATGATATTCATCCAACCTAAAAAGTGCAACTAGTTAGGAATTTTTGTATTTATCCAGTTTGACCAGTACCTATAATAATTTCTCATTTAGCTACTGATCTTCTTAACCTAAGTTGATTATGTAATGTTATTTTTTCTGCGAATTTGAACCATCCAAAAATGTACATCTTATTTGAGTAGACATTTAATGCTGCCAACAGCATGAGAAAAAAATCTTTAAAACTGTCTACCTTTGAGTGAAGATGACAGATCATGTAATCTAAACAGGGTCAGTACTAGAAAGGAAGACCTCCAAGGAAGACTCTTCAGAGAAACAAAATGGCAAACCATCTCTGCTTCTCATTTGCCTTGTAAGCCCATTGCTGGGGTTGCTGTAGGTTGGCTGCAACTTGATGGTACTTTACATACATGCATTCATACACATCTAGCAGAGTTATTAGTGTATCTGAAGAAACATCAACTATGCCATTCCAGTAGAGGTTTCCTGAGATTACTTTTAATGACATTTTACTTGCATGGAAAGTTAATCTGATCCACAGGACAAGCTAATTGCAGTAAAATGCACAGATGACTTTTTAGCAGAAAGTAATGTATTATTAATATTCCTTCTTCATTAAAGAATCAAACTGAACATATTGCATATCAATGCATTTTACATTTCTTTGACAGGTGCAAGGACATAGGTAAGGGAGGGTTCTCAGGTTCAACCCCCCCATTCATGTTCGAAGCTCTGCCCCCCCCCCCCGTTTGTGGGTTTTTAAAACATATTTAGTGGTTTTTTTGGTTTTCGGCCTGCAGGGGGCGTATTGTTTAGGCTAGCAGCACCAAACTTTCAGGGATTGTTTGGGAGACTCTCATTATGATACTACCAAAGTTTGGTGAGGTTTGGTTCAGGGGGTCCAAAGTTATGGACTCACAAAGGGGGTGCCCCCATCCTTCATTGTTTCCAATGGGAGCTAATAGGACTACACCTTTGAGGGTCCATAACTTTGGACCCCCTGAACCAAACTTCACCAAACCTGGGTGGTATCATAGGAGAGTCTCCTAAAGATACCCTGAAAGTTTGGTGCTTCTAGCTTAACCATTGCACCCCTGACAGCAGGCACCCCCCAAATTTCCCCAGATTCTCCTTTTAAATCCACCCCCTTCAGCATGGATTTAAAGGGAGAATCTGAGGTCCTGGGGGAGGGCAGGGCAGGGGAGTCTGTCATCTTAACCTCGGAGAGCTGCTTTTATAAACGCTAGGCCGGGGGCAGGGCTTAGAGAGCCATGGCCATGGCCTAGGGGCAGGTGGGGGTGTGGCCCTGCCCCCCATAAAAAATCTATACTTACATCCCTGGACAGGTGTGTGTGAGTGTGTGTGTACAGGCTCTTGGCTCTTTTAAATTTAGTTCCTTCAATTTATGTTTCTGTGACTGACCAGAAATCTCAATACCCTTCAAAAGACAGAAATGAAGTTAAAAGGATAATTTTCTCTAAATTAAAAGACTCTAATGATTCTATCTAAGTACTCTCAACAGGGGGTTTTCAACTACAACCAGAACTTATTTGAATAGTGCTTTAAATGTGCGTATTCTATTTGATAGTATAATTCAAAGATAACCTTTTTACATTGAATGTTAATGGTGAGTAACACACTTTTTCAATGGTTGTTTAAGTTGCAAGCTTCCAGCTACACCAACAACACACTGATCCCATTAAATGTGTTTAGTATTATGGTCTTGAAATCAGTCGTCTAAGAAGTTTCCTGGAACAATCTTTTTTCCCCTCAACCTTCCACACCAACTAATGGACTAATTAAGAATTTACTTTTACTGCAATGGTGCAATGGCACAAAATCCAGATTGTTCAAAGCAACACTGGGGAGGGGATGTAATTTTTCCTATCCCCTCTCAGGTTGAATATAGATTACATCTACTACGGTAATCACTATTGTGACTTGTAGTCATACAATCTGCATACATATAAAATGGCTTTAAACAGAGCCATGCCATCGGTCCATCAAGGTAATTATTTTCTACTCAGATTGGCAGTGGCTTTCCAGGGTCTTAGGCAGAGGTCTTTTATATCACCTACTACCTGGTCCTTTCAACTGAAGATGCCAGGGACTGAACCTGAAACCTTCTGCATGCAAAACTAATTTGTTTTATAACAATTATGTATCCCATGAACATTTTACTTCAGACACTTTATATATAAGGCATAGCTGTACAATTTCTGTTGGGGAAAAAAACACTGACTTTTAAAATGACATTTTTAGCATTGTTCTAGCATTGTGCAGATCTGGAATTATGGGCCATTGCTGGTACAACCACTTTATTTATTTATTTAGATTTATTTCCTGTCCTTTACAATAATTTCAGTTTTTATGTCCAGACAGAATAATTTTGGGAATACCACTAACACAGAGGAACTAGTGGAAGTAGTTTTGGCCTCCATGTTCTGCTTATATACCTTCTGGGGTAAGTGGCTGACCACTGTGTGAAATGAGATACTATACTAGACAGATTGTGACATGATGCAGTGTATTGTTTTTATGACAATGCCCTTGTGACTTACCACAGCAGAAAAAACTTAAGCCAGGAATTCTCTCTCTCTCTCTCTCTCTCTCTCTCTCTCTCTCTCTCTCTCTCTCTCTGGCTGCTTCTGCACGACCACGCTGGGGGTCAGGTTGGCATACATGACACCGACCCAACCCCCCCGGGACCATTCACACGAATGGTCCCAGTAACGACCGGGAAGACGGTGCCGCGCTGTGCTGTCGCCCGATGGACTTACCATCCCTGCGACCATCCGGCGTGTCGCCGAGGCCAGGGGACATGCCCCCCTGCCCAGCGTGACCACTCTGGATTCGCAGGGCAGGGGGACGTGTCCCTAGGCCTCGGCAACGCGCCGGACAGTCGCAGAGATGGTAAGTCTATTGGGCAAGGGGAGAGGGATGGTGCCTTCCAACCACTGCCATTCGCACGGCAGCAGCTGGAAGCCACTGTTTTCCAAAAACTTTGCTCGGGGAGTGAGGTGGGGAAATGGCGGCTTCGCGCCGTTGGGGAGGAGCGAGGGTGGCACAGCTGCAAAGCTGCTGTGCCCCCCCTTGCGAACAGCTCCCTCGGGATGGCGCTTTTGCTGTACCCAGGGCGCTGTAAAAGGCCCATGCGGAAAGGGCCTCTCTCTCTCTCTCTCTCTCTCTCTCTCTCTCTCTCTCTCTTGGGGGGGGGGGGGGGTGGGGGGGGGGGGGGGTGGGGGGGGGGGGGGGTGGGGGGGGGGGGGGGTGGGGGGGGGGGGGGGTGGGGGGGGGGGGGGGTGGGGGGGGGGGGGGGTGGGGGGGGGGGGGGGTGGGGGGGGGGGGGGGTGGGGGGGGGGGGGGGTGGGGGGGGGGGGGGGTGGGGGGGGGGGGGGGTGGGGGGGGGGGGGGGTGGGGGGGGGGGGGGGTGGGGGGGGGGGGGGGTGGGGGGGGGGGGGGGTGGGGGGGGGGGGGGGTGGGGGGGGGGGGGGGTGGGGGGGGGGGGGGGTGGGGGGGGGGGGGGGTGGGGGGGGGGGGGGGTGGGGGGGGGGGGGGGTGGGGGGGGGGGGGGGTGGGGGGGGGGGGGGGTGGGGGGGGGGGGGGGTGGGGGGGGGGGGGGGTGGGGGGGGGGGGGGGTGGGGGGGGGGGGGGGTGGGGGGGGGGGGGGGTGGGGGGGGGGGGGGGTGGGGGGGGGGGGGGGTGGGGGGGGGGGGGGGTGGGGGGGGGGGGGGGTGGGGGGGGGGGGGGGTGGGGGGGGGGGGGGGTGGGGGGGGGGGGGGGTGGGGGGGGGGGGGGGTGGGGGGGGGGGGGGGTGGGGGGGGGGGGGGGTGGGGGGGGGGGGGGGTGGGGGGGGGGGGGGGTGGGGGGGGGGGGGGGTGGGGGGGGGGGGGGGTGGGGGGGGGGGGGGGTGGGGGGGGGGGGGGGTGGGGGGGGGGGGGGGTGGGGGGGGGGGGGGGTGGGGGGGGGGGGGGGTGGGGGGGGGGGGGGGTGGGGGGGGGGGGGGGTGGGGGGGGGGGGGGGTGGGGGGGGGGGGGGGTGGGGGGGGGGGGGGGTGGGGGGGGGGGGGGGTGGGGGGGGGGGGGGGTGGGGGGGGGGGGGGGTGGGGGGGGGGGGGGGTGGGGGGGGGGGGGGGTGGGGGGGGGGGGGGGTGGGGGGGGGGGGGGGTGGGGGGGGGGGGGGGTGGGGGGGGGGGGGGGTGGGGGGGGGGGGGGGTGGGGGGGGGGGGGGGTGGGGGGGGGGGGGGGTGGGGGGGGGGGGGGGTGGGGGGGGGGGGGGGTGGGGGGGGGGGGGGGTGGGGGGGGGGGGGGGTGGGGGGGGGGGGGGGTGGGGGGGGGGGGGGGTGGGGGGGGGGGGGGGTGGGGGGGGGGGGGGGTGGGGGGGGGGGGGGGTGGGGGGGGGGGGGGGTGGGGGGGGGGGGGGGTGGGGGGGGGGGGGGGTGGGGGGGGGGGGGGGTGGGGGGGGGGGGGGGTGGGGGGGGGGGGGGGTGGGGGGGGGGGGGGGTGGGGGGGGGGGGGGGTGGGGGGGGGGGGGGGTGGGGGGGGGGGGGGGTGGGGGGGGGGGGGGGTGGGGGGGGGGGGGGGTGGGGGGGGGGGGGGGTGGGGGGGGGGGGGGGTGGGGGGGGGGGGGGGTGGGGGGGGGGGGGGGTGGGGGGGGGGGGGGGTGGGGGGGGGGGGGGGTGGGGGGGGGGGGGGGTGGGGGGGGGGGGGGGTGGGGGGGGGGGGGGGTGGGGGGGGGGGGGGGTGGGGGGGGGGGGGGGTGGGGGGGGGGGGGGGTGGGGGGGGGGGGGGGTGGGGGGGGGGGGGGGTGGGGGGGGGGGGGGGTGGGGGGGGGGGGGGGTGGGGGGGGGGGGGGGTGGGGGGGGGGGGGGGTGGGGGGGGGGGGGGGTGGGGGGGGGGGGGGGTGGGGGGGGGGGGGGGTGGGGGGGGGGGGGGGTGGGGGGGGGGGGGGGTGGGGGGGGGGGGGGGTGGGGGGGGGGGGGGGTGGGGGGGGGGGGGGGTGGGGGGGGGGGGGGGTGGGGGGGGGGGGGGGTGGGGGGGGGGGGGGGTGGGGGGGGGGGGGGGTGGGGGGGGGGGGGGGTGGGGGGGGGGGGGGGTGGGGGGGGGGGGGGGTGGGGGGGGGGGGGGGTGGGGGGGGGGGGGGGTGGGGGGGGGGGGGGGTGGGGGGGGGGGGGGGTGGGGGGGGGGGGGGGTGGGGGGGGGGGGGGGTGGGGGGGGGGGGGGGTGGGGGGGGGGGGGGGTGGGGGGGGGGGGGGGTGGGGGGGGGGGGGGGTGGGGGGGGGGGGGGGTGGGGGGGGGGGGGGGTGGGGGGGGGGGGGGGTGGGGGGGGGGGGGGGTGGGGGGGGGGGGGGGTGGGGGGGGGGGGGGGTGGGGGGGGGGGGGGGTGGGGGGGGGGGGGGGTGGGGGGGGGGGGGGGTGGGGGGGGGGGGGGGTGGGGGGGGGGGGGGGTGGGGGGGGGGGGGGGTGGGGGGGGGGGGGGGTGGGGGGGGGGGGGGGTGGGGGGGGGGGGGGGTGGGGGGGGGGGGGGGTGGGGGGGGGGGGGGGTGGGGGGGGGGGGGGGTGGGGGGGGGGGGGGGTGGGGGGGGGGGGGGGTGGGGGGGGGGGGGGGTGGGGGGGGGGGGGGGTGGGGGGGGGGGGGGGTGGGGGGGGGGGGGGGTGGGGGGGGGGGGGGGTGGGGGGGGGGGGGGGTGGGGGGGGGGGGGGGTGGGGGGGGGGGGGGGTGGGGGGGGGGGGGGGTGGGGGGGGGGGGGGGTGGGGGGGGGGGGGGGTGGGGGGGGGGGGGGGTGGGGGGGGGGGGGGGTGGGGGGGGGGGGGGGTGGGGGGGGGGGGGGGTGGGGGGGGGGGGGGGTGGGGGGGGGGGGGGGTGGGGGGGGGGGGGGGTGGGGGGGGGGGGGGGTGGGGGGGGGGGGGGGTGGGGGGGGGGGGGGGTGGGGGGGGGGGGGGGTGGGGGGGGGGGGGGGTGGGGGGGGGGGGGGGTGGGGGGGGGGGGGGGTGGGGGGGGGGGGGGGTGGGGGGGGGGGGGGGTGGGGGGGGGGGGGGGTGGGGGGGGGGGGGGGTGGGGGGGGGGGGGGGTGGGGGGGGGGGGGGGTGGGGGGGGGGGGGGGTGGGGGGGGGGGGGGGTGGGGGGGGGGGGGGGTGGGGGGGGGGGGGGGTGGGGGGGGGGGGGGGTGGGGGGGGGGGGGGGTGGGGGGGGGGGGGGGTGGGGGGGGGGGGGGGTGGGGGGGGGGGGGGGTGGGGGGGGGGGGGGGTGGGGGGGGGGGGGGGTGGGGGGGGGGGGGGGTGGGGGGGGGGGGGGGTGGGGGGGGGGGGGGGTGGGGGGGGGGGGGGGTGGGGGGGGGGGGGGGTGGGGGGGGGGGGGGGTGGGGGGGGGGGGGGGTGGGGGGGGGGGGGGGTGGGGGGGGGGGGGGGTGGGGGGGGGGGGGGGTGGGGGGGGGGGGGGGTGGGGGGGGGGGGGGGTGGGGGGGGGGGGGGGTGGGGGGGGGGGGGGGTGGGGGGGGGGGGGGGTGGGGGGGGGGGGGGGTGGGGGGGGGGGGGGGTGGGGGGGGGGGGGGGTGGGGGGGGGGGGGGGTGGGGGGGGGGGGGGGTGGGGGGGGGGGGGGGTGGGGGGGGGGGGGGGTGGGGGGGGGGGGGGGTGGGGGGGGGGGGGGGTGGGGGGGGGGGGGGGTGGGGGGGGGGGGGGGTGGGGGGGGGGGGGGGTGGGGGGGGGGGGGGGTGGGGGGGGGGGGGGGTGGGGGGGGGGGGGGGTGGGGGGGGGGGGGGGTGGGGGGGGGGGGGGGTGGGGGGGGGGGGGGGTGGGGGGGGGGGGGGGTGGGGGGGGGGGGGGGTGGGGGGGGGGGGGGGTGGGGGGGGGGGGGGGTGGGGGGGGGGGGGGGTGGGGGGGGGGGGGGGTGGGGGGGGGGGGGGGTGGGGGGGGGGGGGGGTGGGGGGGGGGGGGGGTGGGGGGGGGGGGGGGTGGGGGGGGGGGGGGGTGGGGGGGGGGGGGGGTGGGGGGGGGGGGGGGTGGGGGGGGGGGGGGGTGGGGGGGGGGGGGGGTGGGGGGGGGGGGGGGTGGGGGGGGGGGGGGGTGGGGGGGGGGGGGGGTGGGGGGGGGGGGGGGTGGGGGGGGGGGGGGGTGGGGGGGGGGGGGGGTGGGGGGGGGGGGGGGTGGGGGGGGGGGGGGGTGGGGGGGGGGGGGGGTGGGGGGGGGGGGGGGTGGGGGGGGGGGGGGGTGGGGGGGGGGGGGGGTGGGGGGGGGGGGGGGTGGGGGGGGGGGGGGGTGGGGGGGGGGGGGGGTGGGGGGGGGGGGGGGTGGGGGGGGGGGGGGGTGGGGGGGGGGGGGGGTGGGGGGGGGGGGGGGTGGGGGGGGGGGGGGGTGGGGGGGGGGGGGGGTGGGGGGGGGGGGGGGTGGGGGGGGGGGGGGGTGGGGGGGGGGGGGGGTGGGGGGGGGGGGGGGTGGGGGGGGGGGGGGGTGGGGGGGGGGGGGGGTGGGGGGGGGGGGGGGTGGGGGGGGGGGGGGGTGGGGGGGGGGGGGGGTGGGGGGGGGGGGGGGTGGGGGGGGGGGGGGGTGGGGGGGGGGGGGGGTGGGGGGGGGGGGGGGTGGGGGGGGGGGGGGGTGGGGGGGGGGGGGGGTGGGGGGGGGGGGGGGTGGGGGGGGGGGGGGGTGGGGGGGGGGGGGGGTGGGGGGGGGGGGGGGTGGGGGGGGGGGGGGGTGGGGGGGGGGGGGGGTGGGGGGGGGGGGGGGTGGGGGGGGGGGGGGGTGGGGGGGGGGGGGGGTGGGGGGGGGGGGGGGTGGGGGGGGGGGGGGGTGGGGGGGGGGGGGGGTGGGGGGGGGGGGGGGTGGGGGGGGGGGGGGGTGGGGGGGGGGGGGGGTGGGGGGGGGGGGGGGTGGGGGGGGGGGGGGGTGGGGGGGGGGGGGGGTGGGGGGGGGGGGGGGTGGGGGGGGGGGGGGGTGGGGGGGGGGGGGGGTGGGGGGGGGGGGGGGTGGGGGGGGGGGGGGGTGGGGGGGGGGGGGGGTGGGGGGGGGGGGGGGTGGGGGGGGGGGGGGGTGGGGGGGGGGGGGGGTGGGGGGGGGGGGGGGTGGGGGGGGGGGGGGGTGGGGGGGGGGGGGGGTGGGGGGGGGGGGGGGTGGGGGGGGGGGGGGGTGGGGGGGGGGGGGGGTGGGGGGGGGGGGGGGTGGGGGGGGGGGGGGGTGGGGGGGGGGGGGGGTGGGGGGGGGGGGGGGTGGGGGGGGGGGGGGGTGGGGGGGGGGGGGGGTGGGGGGGGGGGGGGGTGGGGGGGGGGGGGGGTGGGGGGGGGGGGGGGTGGGGGGGGGGGGGGGTGGGGGGGGGGGGGGGTGGGGGGGGGGGGGGGTGGGGGGGGGGGGGGGTGGGGGGGGGGGGGGGTGGGGGGGGGGGGGGGTGGGGGGGGGGGGGGGTGGGGGGGGGGGGGGGTGGGGGGGGGGGGGGGTGGGGGGGGGGGGGGGTGGGGGGGGGGGGGGGTGGGGGGGGGGGGGGGTGGGGGGGGGGGGGGGTGGGGGGGGGGGGGGGTGGGGGGGGGGGGGGGTGGGGGGGGGGGGGGGTGGGGGGGGGGGGGGGTGGGGGGGGGGGGGGGTGGGGGGGGGGGGGGGTGGGGGGGGGGGGGGGTGGGGGGGGGGGGGGGTGGGGGGGGGGGGGGGTGGGGGGGGGGGGGGGTGGGGGGGGGGGGGGGTGGGGGGGGGGGGGGGTGGGGGGGGGGGGGGGTGGGGGGGGGGGGGGGTGGGGGGGGGGGGGGGTGGGGGGGGGGGGGGGTGGGGGGGGGGGGGGGTGGGGGGGGGGGGGGGTGGGGGGGGGGGGGGGTGGGGGGGGGGGGGGGTGGGGGGGGGGGGGGGTGGGGGGGGGGGGGGGTGGGGGGGGGGGGGGGTGGGGGGGGGGGGGGGTGGGGGGGGGGGGGGGTGGGGGGGGGGGGGGGTGGGGGGGGGGGGGGGTGGGGGGGGGGGGGGGTGGGGGGGGGGGGGGGTGGGGGGGGGGGGGGGTGGGGGGGGGGGGGGGTGGGGGGGGGGGGGGGTGGGGGGGGGGGGGGGTGGGGGGGGGGGGGGGTGGGGGGGGGGGGGGGTGGGGGGGGGGGGGGGTGGGGGGGGGGGGGGGTGGGGGGGGGGGGGGGTGGGGGGGGGGGGGGGTGGGGGGGGGGGGGGGTGGGGGGGGGGGGGGGTGGGGGGGGGGGGGGGTGGGGGGGGGGGGGGGTGGGGGGGGGGGGGGGTGGGGGGGGGGGGGGGTGGGGGGGGGGGGGGGTGGGGGGGGGGGGGGGTGGGGGGGGGGGGGGGTGGGGGGGGGGGGGGGTGGGGGGGGGGGGGGGTGGGGGGGGGGGGGGGTGGGGGGGGGGGGGGGTGGGGGGGGGGGGGGGTGGGGGGGGGGGGGGGTGGGGGGGGGGGGGGGTGGGGGGGGGGGGGGGTGGGGGGGGGGGGGGGTGGGGGGGGGGGGGGGTGGGGGGGGGGGGGGGTGGGGGGGGGGGGGGGTGGGGGGGGGGGGGGGTGGGGGGGGGGGGGGGTGGGGGGGGGGGGGGGTGGGGGGGGGGGGGGGTGGGGGGGGGGGGGGGTGGGGGGGGGGGGGGGTGGGGGGGGGGGGGGGTGGGGGGGGGGGGGGGTGGGGGGGGGGGGGGGTGGGGGGGGGGGGGGGTGGGGGGGGGGGGGGGTGGGGGGGGGGGGGGGTGGGGGGGGGGGGGGGTGGGGGGGGGGGGGGGTGGGGGGGGGGGGGGGTGGGGGGGGGGGGGGGTGGGGGGGGGGGGGGGTGGGGGGGGGGGGGGGTGGGGGGGGGGGGGGGTGGGGGGGGGGGGGGGTGGGGGGGGGGGGGGGTGGGGGGGGGGGGGGGTGGGGGGGGGGGGGGGTGGGGGGGGGGGGGGGTGGGGGGGGGGGGGGGTGGGGGGGGGGGGGGGTGGGGGGGGGGGGGGGTGGGGGGGGGGGGGGGTGGGGGGGGGGGGGGGTGGGGGGGGGGGGGGGTGGGGGGGGGGGGGGGTGGGGGGGGGGGGGGGTGGGGGGGGGGGGGGGTGGGGGGGGGGGGGGGTGGGGGGGGGGGGGGGTGGGGGGGGGGGGGGGTGGGGGGGGGGGGGGGTGGGGGGGGGGGGGGGTGGGGGGGGGGGGGGGTGGGGGGGGGGGGGGGTGGGGGGGGGGGGGGGTGGGGGGGGGGGGGGGTGGGGGGGGGGGGGGGTGGGGGGGGGGGGGGGTGGGGGGGGGGGGGGGTGGGGGGGGGGGGGGGTGGGGGGGGGGGGGGGTGGGGGGGGGGGGGGGTGGGGGGGGGGGGGGGTGGGGGGGGGGGGGGGTGGGGGGGGGGGGGGGTGGGGGGGGGGGGGGGTGGGGGGGGGGGGGGGTGGGGGGGGGGGGGGGTGGGGGGGGGGGGGGGTGGGGGGGGGGGGGGGTGGGGGGGGGGGGGGGTGGGGGGGGGGGGGGGTGGGGGGGGGGGGGGGTGGGGGGGGGGGGGGGTGGGGGGGGGGGGGGGTGGGGGGGGGGGGGGGTGGGGGGGGGGGGGGGTGGGGGGGGGGGGGGGTGGGGGGGGGGGGGGGTGGGGGGGGGGGGGGGTGGGGGGGGGGGGGGGTGGGGGGGGGGGGGGGTGGGGGGGGGGGGGGGTGGGGGGGGGGGGGGGTGGGGGGGGGGGGGGGTGGGGGGGGGGGGGGGTGGGGGGGGGGGGGGGTGGGGGGGGGGGGGGGTGGGGGGGGGGGGGGGTGGGGGGGGGGGGGGGTGGGGGGGGGGGGGGGTGGGGGGGGGGGGGGGTGGGGGGGGGGGGGGGTGGGGGGGGGGGGGGGTGGGGGGGGGGGGGGGTGGGGGGGGGGGGGGGTGGGGGGGGGGGGGGGTGGGGGGGGGGGGGGGTGGGGGGGGGGGGGGGTGGGGGGGGGGGGGGGTGGGGGGGGGGGGGGGTGGGGGGGGGGGGGGGTGGGGGGGGGGGGGGGTGGGGGGGGGGGGGGGTGGGGGGGGGGGGGGGTGGGGGGGGGGGGGGGTGGGGGGGGGGGGGGGTGGGGGGGGGGGGGGGTGGGGGGGGGGGGGGGTGGGGGGGGGGGGGGGTGGGGGGGGGGGGGGGTGGGGGGGGGGGGGGGTGGGGGGGGGGGGGGGTGGGGGGGGGGGGGGGTGGGGGGGGGGGGGGGTGGGGGGGGGGGGGGGTGGGGGGGGGGGGGGGTGGGGGGGGGGGGGGGTGGGGGGGGGGGGGGGTGGGGGGGGGGGGGGGTGGGGGGGGGGGGGGGTGGGGGGGGGGGGGGGTGGGGGGGGGGGGGGGTGGGGGGGGGGGGGGGTGGGGGGGGGGGGGGGTGGGGGGGGGGGGGGGTGGGGGGGGGGGGGGGTGGGGGGGGGGGGGGGTGGGGGGGGGGGGGGGTGGGGGGGGGGGGGGGTGGGGGGGGGGGGGGGTGGGGGGGGGGGGGGGTGGGGGGGGGGGGGGGTGGGGGGGGGGGGGGGTGGGGGGGGGGGGGGGTGGGGGGGGGGGGGGGTGGGGGGGGGGGGGGGTGGGGGGGGGGGGGGGTGGGGGGGGGGGGGGGTGGGGGGGGGGGGGGGTGGGGGGGGGGGGGGGTGGGGGGGGGGGGGGGTGGGGGGGGGGGGGGGTGGGGGGGGGGGGGGGTGGGGGGGGGGGGGGGTGGGGGGGGGGGGGGGTGGGGGGGGGGGGGGGTGGGGGGGGGGGGGGGTGGGGGGGGGGGGGGGTGGGGGGGGGGGGGGGTGGGGGGGGGGGGGGGTGGGGGGGGGGGGGGGTGGGGGGGGGGGGGGGTGGGGGGGGGGGGGGGTGGGGGGGGGGGGGGGTGGGGGGGGGGGGGGGTGGGGGGGGGGGGGGGTGGGGGGGGGGGGGGGTGGGGGGGGGGGGGGGTGGGGGGGGGGGGGGGTGGGGGGGGGGGGGGGTGGGGGGGGGGGGGGGTGGGGGGGGGGGGGGGTGGGGGGGGGGGGGGGTGGGGGGGGGGGGGGGTGGGGGGGGGGGGGGGTGGGGGGGGGGGGGGGTGGGGGGGGGGGGGGGTGGGGGGGGGGGGGGGTGGGGGGGGGGGGGGGTGGGGGGGGGGGGGGGTGGGGGGGGGGGGGGGTGGGGGGGGGGGGGGGTGGGGGGGGGGGGGGGTGGGGGGGGGGGGGGGTGGGGGGGGGGGGGGGTGGGGGGGGGGGGGGGTGGGGGGGGGGGGGGGTGGGGGGGGGGGGGGGTGGGGGGGGGGGGGGGTGGGGGGGGGGGGGGGTGGGGGGGGGGGGGGGTGGGGGGGGGGGGGGGTGGGGGGGGGGGGGGGTGGGGGGGGGGGGGGGTGGGGGGGGGGGGGGGTGGGGGGGGGGGGGGGTGGGGGGGGGGGGGGGTGGGGGGGGGGGGGGGTGGGGGGGGGGGGGGGTGGGGGGGGGGGGGGGTGGGGGGGGGGGGGGGTGGGGGGGGGGGGGGGTGGGGGGGGGGGGGGGTGGGGGGGGGGGGGGGTGGGGGGGGGGGGGGGTGGGGGGGGGGGGGGGTGGGGGGGGGGGGGGGTGGGGGGGGGGGGGGGTGGGGGGGGGGGGGGGTGGGGGGGGGGGGGGGTGGGGGGGGGGGGGGGTGGGGGGGGGGGGGGGTGGGGGGGGGGGGGGGTGGGGGGGGGGGGGGGTGGGGGGGGGGGGGGGTGGGGGGGGGGGGGGGTGGGGGGGGGGGGGGGTGGGGGGGGGGGGGGGTGGGGGGGGGGGGGGGTGGGGGGGGGGGGGGGTGGGGGGGGGGGGGGGTGGGGGGGGGGGGGGGTGGGGGGGGGGGGGGGTGGGGGGGGGGGGGGGTGGGGGGGGGGGGGGGTGGGGGGGGGGGGGGGTGGGGGGGGGGGGGGGTGGGGGGGGGGGGGGGTGGGGGGGGGGGGGGGTGGGGGGGGGGGGGGGTGGGGGGGGGGGGGGGTGGGGGGGGGGGGGGGTGGGGGGGGGGGGGGGTGGGGGGGGGGGGGGGTGGGGGGGGGGGGGGGTGGGGGGGGGGGGGGGTGGGGGGGGGGGGGGGTGGGGGGGGGGGGGGGTGGGGGGGGGGGGGGGTGGGGGGGGGGGGGGGTGGGGGGGGGGGGGGGTGGGGGGGGGGGGGGGTGGGGGGGGGGGGGGGTGGGGGGGGGGGGGGGTGGGGGGGGGGGGGGGTGGGGGGGGGGGGGGGTGGGGGGGGGGGGGGGTGGGGGGGGGGGGGGGTGGGGGGGGGGGGGGGTGGGGGGGGGGGGGGGTGGGGGGGGGGGGGGGTGGGGGGGGGGGGGGGTGGGGGGGGGGGGGGGTGGGGGGGGGGGGGGGTGGGGGGGGGGGGGGGTGGGGGGGGGGGGGGGTGGGGGGGGGGGGGGGTGGGGGGGGGGGGGGGTGGGGGGGGGGGGGGGTGGGGGGGGGGGGGGGTGGGGGGGGGGGGGGGTGGGGGGGGGGGGGGGTGGGGGGGGGGGGGGGTGGGGGGGGGGGGGGGTGGGGGGGGGGGGGGGTGGGGGGGGGGGGGGGTGGGGGGGGGGGGGGGTGGGGGGGGGGGGGGGTGGGGGGGGGGGGGGGTGGGGGGGGGGGGGGGTGGGGGGGGGGGGGGGTGGGGGGGGGGGGGGGTGGGGGGGGGGGGGGGTGGGGGGGGGGGGGGGTGGGGGGGGGGGGGGGTGGGGGGGGGGGGGGGTGGGGGGGGGGGGGGGTGGGGGGGGGGGGGGGTGGGGGGGGGGGGGGGTGGGGGGGGGGGGGGGTGGGGGGGGGGGGGGGTGGGGGGGGGGGGGGGTGGGGGGGGGGGGGGGTGGGGGGGGGGGGGGGTGGGGGGGGGGGGGGGTGGGGGGGGGGGGGGGTGGGGGGGGGGGGGGGTGGGGGGGGGGGGGGGTGGGGGGGGGGGGGGGTGGGGGGGGGGGGGGGTGGGGGGGGGGGGGGGTGGGGGGGGGGGGGGGTGGGGGGGGGGGGGGGTGGGGGGGGGGGGGGGTGGGGGGGGGGGGGGGTGGGGGGGGGGGGGGGTGGGGGGGGGGGGGGGTGGGGGGGGGGGGGGGTGGGGGGGGGGGGGGGTGGGGGGGGGGGGGGGTGGGGGGGGGGGGGGGTGGGGGGGGGGGGGGGTGGGGGGGGGGGGGGGTGGGGGGGGGGGGGGGTGGGGGGGGGGGGGGGTGGGGGGGGGGGGGGGTGGGGGGGGGGGGGGGTGGGGGGGGGGGGGGGTGGGGGGGGGGGGGGGTGGGGGGGGGGGGGGGTGGGGGGGGGGGGGGGTGGGGGGGGGGGGGGGTGGGGGGGGGGGGGGGTGGGGGGGGGGGGGGGTGGGGGGGGGGGGGGGTGGGGGGGGGGGGGGGTGGGGGGGGGGGGGGGTGGGGGGGGGGGGGGGTGGGGGGGGGGGGGGGTGGGGGGGGGGGGGGGTGGGGGGGGGGGGGGGTGGGGGGGGGGGGGGGTGGGGGGGGGGGGGGGTGGGGGGGGGGGGGGGTGGGGGGGGGGGGGGGTGGGGGGGGGGGGGGGTGGGGGGGGGGGGGGGTGGGGGGGGGGGGGGGTGGGGGGGGGGGGGGGTGGGGGGGGGGGGGGGTGGGGGGGGGGGGGGGTGGGGGGGGGGGGGGGTGGGGGGGGGGGGGGGTGGGGGGGGGGGGGGGTGGGGGGGGGGGGGGGTGGGGGGGGGGGGGGGTGGGGGGGGGGGGGGGTGGGGGGGGGGGGGGGTGGGGGGGGGGGGGGGTGGGGGGGGGGGGGGGTGGGGGGGGGGGGGGGTGGGGGGGGGGGGGGGTGGGGGGGGGGGGGGGTGGGGGGGGGGGGGGGTGGGGGGGGGGGGGGGTGGGGGGGGGGGGGGGTGGGGGGGGGGGGGGGTGGGGGGGGGGGGGGGTGGGGGGGGGGGGGGGTGGGGGGGGGGGGGGGTGGGGGGGGGGGGGGGTGGGGGGGGGGGGGGGTGGGGGGGGGGGGGGGTGGGGGGGGGGGGGGGTGGGGGGGGGGGGGGGTGGGGGGGGGGGGGGGTGGGGGGGGGGGGGGGTGGGGGGGGGGGGGGGTGGGGGGGGGGGGGGGTGGGGGGGGGGGGGGGTGGGGGGGGGGGGGGGTGGGGGGGGGGGGGGGTGGGGGGGGGGGGGGGTGGGGGGGGGGGGGGGTGGGGGGGGGGGGGGGTGGGGGGGGGGGGGGGTGGGGGGGGGGGGGGGTGGGGGGGGGGGGGGGTGGGGGGGGGGGGGGGTGGGGGGGGGGGGGGGTGGGGGGGGGGGGGGGTGGGGGGGGGGGGGGGTGGGGGGGGGGGGGGGTGGGGGGGGGGGGGGGTGGGGGGGGGGGGGGGTGGGGGGGGGGGGGGGTGGGGGGGGGGGGGGGTGGGGGGGGGGGGGGGTGGGGGGGGGGGGGGGTGGGGGGGGGGGGGGGTGGGGGGGGGGGGGGGTGGGGGGGGGGGGGGGTGGGGGGGGGGGGGGGTGGGGGGGGGGGGGGGTGGGGGGGGGGGGGGGTGGGGGGGGGGGGGGGTGGGGGGGGGGGGGGGTGGGGGGGGGGGGGGGTGGGGGGGGGGGGGGGTGGGGGGGGGGGGGGGTGGGGGGGGGGGGGGGTGGGGGGGGGGGGGGGTGGGGGGGGGGGGGGGTGGGGGGGGGGGGGGGTGGGGGGGGGGGGGGGTGGGGGGGGGGGGGGGTGGGGGGGGGGGGGGGTGGGGGGGGGGGGGGGTGGGGGGGGGGGGGGGTGGGGGGGGGGGGGGGTGGGGGGGGGGGGGGGTGGGGGGGGGGGGGGGTGGGGGGGGGGGGGGGTGGGGGGGGGGGGGGGTGGGGGGGGGGGGGGGTGGGGGGGGGGGGGGGTGGGGGGGGGGGGGGGTGGGGGGGGGGGGGGGTGGGGGGGGGGGGGGGTGGGGGGGGGGGGGGGTGGGGGGGGGGGGGGGTGGGGGGGGGGGGGGGTGGGGGGGGGGGGGGGTGGGGGGGGGGGGGGGTGGGGGGGGGGGGGGGTGGGGGGGGGGGGGGGTGGGGGGGGGGGGGGGTGGGGGGGGGGGGGGGTGGGGGGGGGGGGGGGTGGGGGGGGGGGGGGGTGGGGGGGGGGGGGGGTGGGGGGGGGGGGGGGTGGGGGGGGGGGGGGGTGGGGGGGGGGGGGGGTGGGGGGGGGGGGGGGTGGGGGGGGGGGGGGGTGGGGGGGGGGGGGGGTGGGGGGGGGGGGGGGTGGGGGGGGGGGGGGGTGGGGGGGGGGGGGGGTGGGGGGGGGGGGGGGTGGGGGGGGGGGGGGGTGGGGGGGGGGGGGGGTGGGGGGGGGGGGGGGTGGGGGGGGGGGGGGGTGGGGGGGGGGGGGGGTGGGGGGGGGGGGGGGTGGGGGGGGGGGGGGGTGGGGGGGGGGGGGGGTGGGGGGGGGGGGGGGTGGGGGGGGGGGGGGGTGGGGGGGGGGGGGGGTGGGGGGGGGGGGGGGTGGGGGGGGGGGGGGGTGGGGGGGGGGGGGGGTGGGGGGGGGGGGGGGTGGGGGGGGGGGGGGGTGGGGGGGGGGGGGGGTGGGGGGGGGGGGGGGTGGGGGGGGGGGGGGGTGGGGGGGGGGGGGGGTGGGGGGGGGGGGGGGTGGGGGGGGGGGGGGGTGGGGGGGGGGGGGGGTGGGGGGGGGGGGGGGTGGGGGGGGGGGGGGGTGGGGGGGGGGGGGGGTGGGGGGGGGGGGGGGTGGGGGGGGGGGGGGGTGGGGGGGGGGGGGGGTGGGGGGGGGGGGGGGTGGGGGGGGGGGGGGGTGGGGGGGGGGGGGGGTGGGGGGGGGGGGGGGTGGGGGGGGGGGGGGGTGGGGGGGGGGGGGGGTGGGGGGGGGGGGGGGTGGGGGGGGGGGGGGGTGGGGGGGGGGGGGGGTGGGGGGGGGGGGGGGTGGGGGGGGGGGGGGGTGGGGGGGGGGGGGGGTGGGGGGGGGGGGGGGTGGGGGGGGGGGGGGGTGGGGGGGGGGGGGGGTGGGGGGGGGGGGGGGTGGGGGGGGGGGGGGGTGGGGGGGGGGGGGGGTGGGGGGGGGGGGGGGTGGGGGGGGGGGGGGGTGGGGGGGGGGGGGGGTGGGGGGGGGGGGGGGTGGGGGGGGGGGGGGGTGGGGGGGGGGGGGGGTGGGGGGGGGGGGGGGTGGGGGGGGGGGGGGGTGGGGGGGGGGGGGGGTGGGGGGGGGGGGGGGTGGGGGGGGGGGGGGGTGGGGGGGGGGGGGGGTGGGGGGGGGGGGGGGTGGGGGGGGGGGGGGGTGGGGGGGGGGGGGGGTGGGGGGGGGGGGGGGTGGGGGGGGGGGGGGGTGGGGGGGGGGGGGGGTGGGGGGGGGGGGGGGTGGGGGGGGGGGGGGGTGGGGGGGGGGGGGGGTGGGGGGGGGGGGGGGTGGGGGGGGGGGGGGGTGGGGGGGGGGGGGGGTGGGGGGGGGGGGGGGTGGGGGGGGGGGGGGGTGGGGGGGGGGGGGGGTGGGGGGGGGGGGGGGTGGGGGGGGGGGGGGGTGGGGGGGGGGGGGGGTGGGGGGGGGGGGGGGTGGGGGGGGGGGGGGGTGGGGGGGGGGGGGGGTGGGGGGGGGGGGGGGTGGGGGGGGGGGGGGGTGGGGGGGGGGGGGGGTGGGGGGGGGGGGGGGTGGGGGGGGGGGGGGGTGGGGGGGGGGGGGGGTGGGGGGGGGGGGGGGTGGGGGGGGGGGGGGGTGGGGGGGGGGGGGGGTGGGGGGGGGGGGGGGTGGGGGGGGGGGGGGGTGGGGGGGGGGGGGGGTGGGGGGGGGGGGGGGTGGGGGGGGGGGGGGGTGGGGGGGGGGGGGGGTGGGGGGGGGGGGGGGTGGGGGGGGGGGGGGGTGGGGGGGGGGGGGGGTGGGGGGGGGGGGGGGTGGGGGGGGGGGGGGGTGGGGGGGGGGGGGGGTGGGGGGGGGGGGGGGTGGGGGGGGGGGGGGGTGGGGGGGGGGGGGGGTGGGGGGGGGGGGGGGTGGGGGGGGGGGGGGGTGGGGGGGGGGGGGGGTGGGGGGGGGGGGGGGTGGGGGGGGGGGGGGGTGGGGGGGGGGGGGGGTGGGGGGGGGGGGGGGTGGGGGGGGGGGGGGGTGGGGGGGGGGGGGGGTGGGGGGGGGGGGGGGTGGGGGGGGGGGGGGGTGGGGGGGGGGGGGGGTGGGGGGGGGGGGGGGTGGGGGGGGGGGGGGGTGGGGGGGGGGGGGGGTGGGGGGGGGGGGGGGTGGGGGGGGGGGGGGGTGGGGGGGGGGGGGGGTGGGGGGGGGGGGGGGTGGGGGGGGGGGGGGGTGGGGGGGGGGGGGGGTGGGGGGGGGGGGGGGTGGGGGGGGGGGGGGGTGGGGGGGGGGGGGGGTGGGGGGGGGGGGGGGTGGGGGGGGGGGGGGGTGGGGGGGGGGGGGGGTGGGGGGGGGGGGGGGTGGGGGGGGGGGGGGGTGGGGGGGGGGGGGGGTGGGGGGGGGGGGGGGTGGGGGGGGGGGGGGGTGGGGGGGGGGGGGGGTGGGGGGGGGGGGGGGTGGGGGGGGGGGGGGGTGGGGGGGGGGGGGGGTGGGGGGGGGGGGGGGTGGGGGGGGGGGGGGGTGGGGGGGGGGGGGGGTGGGGGGGGGGGGGGGTGGGGGGGGGGGGGGGTGGGGGGGGGGGGGGGTGGGGGGGGGGGGGGGTGGGGGGGGGGGGGGGTGGGGGGGGGGGGGGGTGGGGGGGGGGGGGGGTGGGGGGGGGGGGGGGTGGGGGGGGGGGGGGGTGGGGGGGGGGGGGGGTGGGGGGGGGGGGGGGTGGGGGGGGGGGGGGGTGGGGGGGGGGGGGGGTGGGGGGGGGGGGGGGTGGGGGGGGGGGGGGGTGGGGGGGGGGGGGGGTGGGGGGGGGGGGGGGTGGGGGGGGGGGGGGGTGGGGGGGGGGGGGGGTGGGGGGGGGGGGGGGTGGGGGGGGGGGGGGGTGGGGGGGGGGGGGGGTGGGGGGGGGGGGGGGTGGGGGGGGGGGGGGGTGGGGGGGGGGGGGGGTGGGGGGGGGGGGGGGTGGGGGGGGGGGGGGGTGGGGGGGGGGGGGGGTGGGGGGGGGGGGGGGTGGGGGGGGGGGGGGGTGGGGGGGGGGGGGGGTGGGGGGGGGGGGGGGTGGGGGGGGGGGGGGGTGGGGGGGGGGGGGGGTGGGGGGGGGGGGGGGTGGGGGGGGGGGGGGGTGGGGGGGGGGGGGGGTGGGGGGGGGGGGGGGTGGGGGGGGGGGGGGGTG